>NC_133362.1:43506676-43656901 GCF_049309525.1 Garra rufa
AATCAATAAATTATAAATACATTTTTTAAATTCAACCATGCATTTAAATATGATGGTTTCTTTATATTTAGATCAGCATAAAATAGAGACTATATATATAATTTTTTCCTAATATAATTTTTAACAAATAAAAAAAAAAAATTTTAAAGTTCTTCTTTCTTTATTTTATGGTCAAATTTGACCCATACATGTTTGTGACAGGTTCATCTTACTACACATCAACAGTAGTCTCAGACTTTTATTGGTTGTAAGAAAAATGCTAAAATAACCTTTTTTTTACCCTTAACAAGACAGTATGAGCATAAGATATGTGAGGGGCTGGGTTCTTCTGTATCTAAACATGAAGAGAAATGCGGATTTATCTTCTGTTCCTTTATTTTGAGCTCCTCCTCTGCAGCAGAAATGCAAGTACACCCACATTCTGCATTGTGAGGAAAGAAGATGTCTGTAATCTCCAGTAGATGCACAGTTAGTGCCAACAGTTGCTAAGAATAGACTCACCCTACCTTTAAAGTGTTATCATTTTACACTTTCCTTCTTTCTCTTTTTATTGAAAAGAAAAATCACAAATTAGATTACTCTTATAGTTGTTTCTCCTATGAAGCCTCGAGATTAAATGGAAGGCAAATTGAGAATTTTGTCTCAGGCTTCAAAGCATCTTTTTTTTTTTCCCTTCAGGAATCTATCTTAGAACGAACACAGACATTTCTCATGCAGTCTTCCAAAACCAAATGATGATACTATGCTGCCAATTATAAAGTAAAATTTCACCAAAAAATTATTATTATTATTATTATTATTATTATTATTATCTTTCCCTTGACAATTCATTGTGACAGTCAAACTCAAAAAAACATAAATATAGCCATACATTTAGTAATGCATGTAATATACTAATGTAACATGGTGCCTCTATTCTCCATTCCGCATTATTCATTCACATTTAACCGGTAGGTCTGAATTCTGTCATTGTCTCATCAGTGGCTCAACGAAAGATGCTTGTTTTTGAATGACAATGGAGATAAGAGAAGTATATGAAATTTTGAAAAATACTCATTATTTTTGCAGTTCAGTTTGGTGCCACTTGAGCTGCAGAAATTACACACTTATTTGTTCATGCAAAACATGCTGCAACAAAATAACCCAATACACAGGATCACACAATCTAACTAGAATAAACTCACAGCTCAGAGCTTGAGAATGGTGCACATTAGCATTCACGACACCTCTCTAGGTGTTAAAACAAAATTCATATTATCTCAAGTAGAGAACACTGTGCGTTTTGCATTTACATAAACTATTATATTCTCAACAAAAAAGTAAGTCATGGCGTTACCACCTACATGATATCTGCCACTTCCAGAATCCTAAATTTCAAGAGTAATAGAATACATAAATCAGGCCTCCAGATTTGCTTGTCTTTTTAGTCTCCTAAAGGCATCACCATTGGTTCATTGCCTTCATTGTCTTAGTGACTCACTGTATTCCAACCATCTGCTCCACTCTGTCATGCTAACTTTTTTGGCAGCATCACTCAAACATGTTGTCTTTGTGACAAGTCTATGACTGCTTCAAGTGTAGCTTGTTTTGCTCTAGGGCATTATAATGGATTTCGGGCTTGTAAGCAAGGAACAACATCATGCAAAAGGTTTTATGCTGTACTGTGTAGGTTATGAAAAAACTATGTAAACACCACAGTCATATAAATCCTGCTTGACTTCGCAAATGGACAGTAACACAATTTGCTGCACTGCAAATTGTGTAGTTAAAGACAGGACCGACCCGTTTTGCTAAATCAGAAGATGATACAGACCTTGCTTCCTACTGTGAGGCCCAGACTACCTACAAAACCCTTGGATATGCGGGTCTGACATCACTGTTGGAGGGTGAGCCACCTGCCTTGTTTAGTGGAGTGATCCAGCATTGCGTGGGGTGTTAGAATGACTCATGTGTGATTCAGACGTGGACCAACAGGCAAAGCGAAGTGCACACAGCATGTCTCAATTCAGCAATCAGACCAGAGTCTCTCATACTAACTCTGAGTGATGCAGTTTAGCTAAAAAATTATCCCAACATTTTTTAGGCTTTGACAATATTATAAACATGTTTCTTTCTTTATATATTTGCTTTGAAATAGCTTAAATTGTTTAAATGGTGATTTATTATCAATCAAAGAGAACATCATTTTAAACAAACAGTTATTGTTGGCAAGTAGAATGAGATGCTTAACACACATACAAACACACATATGCGTATATAATTTTAATAATATTGGTAGGAATAAGACATGTTACTTCTCAAATATCATTTATCTTTATTTTGTAATTTTGTCTAATATTTTCTTAATTACCTGCACATCTTAATTTGATGTTTCTTTTATTTTTTTATTTTTAACATTGCAAGTTAAACTGCAAGCAAAAATATCTGCATTCTGTATCAGTTCTGAATAGGCAGTTAATAGGCATGTTACCAAGCATTCCTTTATTACATTTTACATTCTAATAAAAGTTAAACAGAAAAATGAAATGGTATAGGCCTGCACCTGTTTCTATTATAAGTCTCTATTATATTCTGGTCATGTGGGTCTCTCTTTCAAGGTTGGTCTATAGTATTTGTCTAGGCCTATGGAAAAAAAATACTGGTCTAAGGACTTTAAATGCAACACCTCTCACAACAAGCTGCATGATTTGAGGCATCATTCATATCTGTAGCAGAAACAATGCATGTGAATTAGAACTTGATTCATTGTTACAGCTGTCTAACTATATTGCTGTTACAGCTGTTACAGTGTAAAAGAGAATTGTTGTACTGTGTATTCTATCCTGTTGTGTGTGTGTGTGTGTGTGTGTGTGTGTGTGTGTGTGTGTGTGTGTGTGTGTGTGTGTGTGTGTGTGTGTGTGTGTGTGTGTGTGTGTGTGTGTGTGTGTGTGTGTGTGTGTGTGTGTGTGTGTGTGTGTGTGTGTGTGTGTGTGTGTGCTTGTTTTTGTGACATATCAGGACACAAATTTGTGTAATAACATGGGTATGACATAGGTATTACAAGGAGAGGGTGACTTATGAGGACATTGCCCATGTCCCCACTTTTCAAAAGGCTTATAAATCATACAGAATACGTTTTTTGAGAATGTAAAGATATGCACAGTCTCCTGTGAGGGCTAGGTTTAGGTGTAGGGAAGGTGCTACATGCTTCCTTTCATTTATTTTCAAAATCTGATGTAAACTCTGTTGTTGCATTCAGTATGGCTATAAATGTCATGCAATATGCTATTCAAACTCACATTAGACTATTTTAACAATGAATAAAGCACATAATTATTACCTGAGATTATCACTGTCATAGTTTGTATGTTGTTCCAGCTGCGACATCGGAGAAAATAGAAACCATTTTGAAAATAGAATCCCTTTCGCTTGTCACTGTCGCGCATAGTTTGGACAAAAACTACATGGAAAAGATACCTTTTATTGAATCACATATGGTTGAGACACAGTGATACAGTTTGATCCCCTCAAAAATCTAGGTATAAAAATATTAATGCTGACAGATCTAATAACTGAATTTGCAATTAAGGAACAGTTGACTTAGACAGACATGGAGGTCAGATTATTTTTTTTTTTTTTCATTTGTTTTAATATTCAACAGGTTCTTTAGGTTTCTGTATCTGAATACAAAAATGTTCATAATTGTTTGAATAAAACAAAAAAAATCTGAATATTTATTTTAACAAAAACAACAATAAAAACAAAAATGGCAGCAGCAACAATAACAATAATGATATTAATAATAATTATAATAATAAGAGCAAACATTTACAACAAACATGGTCGGTGGCCCTTGGCTTGGTATTGTTGGCAGAATTCGACCCTCTGTGAAAACGAATTGAGGAACCCTGCTATAGTGGAACTACAATGGGTGTAAAGCAAGGAAGTAAATGCTAGGCTGTTGGGTATTTTAAGTAGTTTTGCTATGCAGTTGATAGGGTGTTCTGGGTGATTTTCAGCGTATTTCTATATAGTAACAAGTGTTCAGGGTCTTCAATAAACTAGGACATTGCTATGTGGTTGTTAGGGTGTTGCACATATTTTTAGCTTGTTGCTATGGTTGCTAAAGTGTCCTAGCTAGTTGCAAGGGCATTACCTTGGTTAGTTTCAAGGTGCTTGCTTACTAGTCTAAGCTAAAAGAGCATACTCACAAGTCTCTATGATATTCTGGTCATTTGGGTCTTTTTTTCAAGGTTGCTCTATAGTATTTTTCTAGGCCTTATTACTTTTTTCAAATAAATCCTACGTTTTTGCAGTGATGCTCAAATCAGTTACACGAAGTGTGAACAATAATATTCTGAAGTATCACTAATTACACATCACATCAAATTTGGATTTACATTGTAACATCATACACTTAGATGTGATGCAACTATGTTAATTAAAACCAAACAAACAATCTACAGACTCTGAAAGGCAGTAGTCTTTGACAGTAGTGTTTCAAGTGTAATATATTTCAACACTGACTCTAAAAAGGAGATAAGCCTGTTTTAGCAACACGTCTGCAAATCTCTCCAATGCGTCAAGAGAAGAAAGAACCTCTTTTCACAGGTTACATTTATAGCGCCTAGTGTGAATCTTGTGACAGTTTTCATTCTGATGTAAAAGGTAAAATCAATGCAGAGAAGATTCTTCACAATCGAAGACCAAGCCAAGCAATTATGAAGTAGCAATAAAACTGGGCGGCAGCAGACAGTGCAAAAAGAAAAAAGAAAGTGTGGTAGAGAGGCTGAAAGAGGTGAGAATTTCTTCTGAACCCTAAAACTACCTCATCTATCATCATAGTAAGAGAGCTTAAACTCTCTAATCTTTCCACTGACTTCACAAGGTGTCAAAGTTACAGAAAAACTGTCTCCACGACAGGAAAATTAATTGGCACAGGGGGGAAAAAAATCAATTTTAGCATTGTTTTGAATACGTTGTGTCTCATAACAAATGTGTACATACAGGGAGATATAAACTTTTGAATAGGATAATGATGTGTACATTTTCTTTTTTTTTTAAAGATATATTTATATACAAAGAATGATATGTCTTTCTATACTGGTAACAACTACAAAAAGTGACAGCAATACCCATTTCAAAATAATAATAAAAATAATAATAATAATAATAATAATAATAATAATAATAATAATAATAATAATAAAATGTACTAATTTACATCAAAAATTGTATTGTTTTAATCCAGGGAGTTTAAAAGGATAGTTCACCCAAAAATGAAAATTCTGTTATAGTCCATGTGACATCAGTGGTTCAACCATTATTTTATGAAGCTACTCAAATACTTTTTGTGCGCAAAAAACTATAATAACTTTATTCAACAATTCCTCTGCTCTATGTCACCCTAGCGTCATTTGCATTGTACCACGACGCATGTGTGTGCTTTGATCCGCACGTAAACAACATATGCGCATGGTGCTGCTGATGTAAAACATGCATACGCTGCGCCATTTAGAGGAAAGGAGAATGATTGTTGAATAAAGTTCTTATTTTAGTTTTGGGCGCAACAAATTATTCTCTTAGCCTCATAAAATTATGGTTGAACCATTGATGTCACATGGAATATTTTCTACAATGTTGTTGGTACCTTTCTGGACTTTAAAAGTATAGGACTATTACTGTCTATGGAGGATCAGAGAGCTCTTAGATTTCATCAAAAATATCTTATCTCTGTAACGGTTTACGTGCTGGATGGACGAGACGAGATGCAAAGTACAATTAGAACAATATATTTAATAATCTTCTGACAGGAACAAGGCAAGAACTCAGATAACTTCCACACACGAACATTCAACGTTTACATCACATAAAGACCGACAGAGAACTCAGGAAACAAACAGACTTATAAAGACAGGCTAATAATTAAACACAGGTGACGGGGATGATGACAAACGAGGACTAAACCAAATGATCACAAAATGACAGGGGGAAACCAGATGGGAGAAACCAAAGACCACAACAGACAGAACTATGTGTCACGTGTGAGAAAGGAGGTCTGGGTCCAAATGCAGGGAAGAGATAGTTTAATAAAATAATAACAAACTAAACAAACAAAACAAAAAGCCAACACGGCAGAACACAACATAAACTCAAATGAACCAAACAGAGAACAAGGTCTAAGGCCAGGATAAACAGGAACACAGAGCAAACAGACAGTAGACATAAGACAATGCAGACCTGAAGCAGGAGTGAGAAGTGAGAGTTCTTATAGACCAGATAGTGAACAGCTGTGAGTGAAATCAGTGCTAATGACAAGACAGACGTGAACAATCAGGGGAGTGCAGTGCAAGGGGAACAGCGACCTCGAGAGGCTGAGGGAAGACCCACAGCCCCGATCATGACACCATGACAATCTCAGAGTACCATGACATGCGTCGTGGTATTCTGCAAATGACACTCATTCTCTCATTCTCTCAGAAAAGGTAGTATCCTCACAATTATGCTCCTTCTTAGAGAAAAATGGTATCTGTGAGGATTTCCAGTCAGGTTTTAGACCATATCATAGCACTGAGACTGCTCTTATTAGAGTTACAAATGACCTGCTCTTGTCAACCGATCATGGTTGCATCTCTCTATTAGTGCTACTGGATCTTAGTGCTGCGTTTGATACTATTGACCACAACATTCTTTTAAATAGACTTGAAAATTATGTAGGCATTAATGGTAGTGCACTGGCATGGTTCAAATCGTACTTATCAGACCGTCATCAGTTTGTGGCAATAAATGAAGAGGTATCATTGAAATCGCAAGTGCAGTATGCTTGCTACCCTTGGGAGATATCATCAGGAAACATGGTGTTAGCTTTCATTGTTACGCTGATGATACTCAGCTCTATATTTCTTCACAGCCCGGCAAAACATATCAATTCGAAAAACTAACAGAATGCATAGCTGATATTACAAACTGGATGACGAATAACTTTTTACTGTTAAATTCTGAAAAAACAGAGGTGTTAATTATTGGACCTAAAACCTCCACAAGTAATAACCTAAAACACAGTCTAATACTAGATGGCTGCTCTGTAAATTCGTCGTCATCAGTTAGGAACCTAGGCATCCTATTCGATAGCAATCTCTCCTTTGAAAGCCACATTTCTAGCATTTGCAAAACCGCATTTTTCAATCTTAAAAATATATCGAAATTACGACCTATGCTATCAATGTCAAATGCTGAAACGTTAATCCATGCGTTCATGACCTCAAGGGTAGATTATTGCAATGCTTTATTGGGTGGTTGTTCTGCACGCTTAATAAACAAACTCCAGCTGGTCCAAAATGCAGCAGCTAGAGTTCTTACTAGAACTAGAAAGTATGACCATATTAGCCCGGTTCTGTCAGCACTGCATTGGCTCCCTATAAAACATCGTATAGATTTTAAAATCTTGCTAATTACTCATAAAGCCCTCAATGGTTTACCTCCTCAGTACTTGAGCGAGCTCCTATCGCATTATAGTCCCTCACGTCCACTGCGTTCTCAAAATTCTGGCAATTTGATAATACCTAGAATATCAAAATCAACTGCCGGTGGCAGATCATTTTCTTATCTAGCGCCTAAACTCTGGAACAATCTACCTAACACTGTTCGGGAGGCAGACACAATCTGTCAGTTTAAATCTAGATTAAAGACACATCTCTTTAACCTGGTTTACACAAAAACATTAACACATTCTTATAATTCAAATCCGTTAAAGGATTGTTAGGCTGCATTAATTAGGTCAACCGGAACCGAAAACACTTCCCATAACATCTGATGCACTCGTTGCATCGTAAAAAGAATGGCATCTACGCTAATATTAGTCTGTTTCATTCTTATTCCGAGGTCACTGTAGCCACCAGACCCAGCCTGTATCCAGATCAGATGGTCACTGCAGTCCCCCGGATCCAGTCCGTACCCAGCTTAGATCATGGATCACCACCTGGAGATGTCTTCTATAGCCCTGAATGTCAACCAGATAAGCTCCAGAGACGGATCATCACTAAAGACCTCACCAACCTAGACGGCCATCGGCGCTACACCACAGGATCCTGATGAGTTCTCTACAATCAGACATTGGTACAAACTGCTGGTTTCATCTGGCCAGAGGAGAACTGGTCCCCCGACTGAGCCTGGTTTCTCCCAAGGTTTTTTTTCTCCATTTCTGTCACCTGTGGAGTTTTGGTTCCTTGCTGCTGTCGCCTCTGGCTTGCTTAGTTGGGGACACTTTCCAGCGATATCGAATACTATTTGAACTGAACTGGATGACGATATCACTGAATTCATTGATGAACTGCCTTTCACTGAAAATTGATTATTTACAATAATGCGTTACTTACACACTATTGTGCTGTTTAAATACTGTGCAGTTGCTTTGACACAATCTGTATTGTTAAAAGCGCTATATAAATAAAGGTGACTTGACTTGACTTGACTTATGCCATCAAATTATACCACAAAAACATTTTTTTTTACTTTTCCAGACTGCTGAACTGCCATCGTATCTTATTCACACAGCAGATCAAATGTACAGAAAAATCTGTGATTATACACTGTATCTAGTAATCCCACTTGATTCAAGTGAACAATAAACTGTAATTAAGTTGCAGTCCAAATGAAGTCTTATTATGGAAGAGATTAATTAAGCCGCTGTTCTAGGTCACATTCATTTATCCCTGTCACTGTTTTCATTCTGTCATCTATTAATTCTAAACAAAGAAAACTGTGTTTTGAAAAGATGCTACAATATTGCTGGTGACCATTTATGATGCCAACTGGATAAAAACAAAGATCAAAACTTATTGATGTCATTGTATGCAATTAAAAGAGGCAACATACTGTATATGTACAACATGACTACGGTATGAACATGTATGACTTGTTGAAAAATTATTGAAAGGAGGGGATGTTTTTAGTGCATGATTAATGTAGGTCTTTCAATGGCCGATAGCCTATTAATATGAACGTAGCTGATGGTCAATACAGTATAATGTCAATATCATAATATAGGACATAATATAGAATAAATTATATCCACCAAAAATTGTTAAAATCAAATGTATAAATTTATTATCTAAACGTCCTTCTTGATAAAGCAACAAAATGCCCACCAAACACTTTTGAGTGGAGGGGAGTGCCAATCAATAGATGTGGGGATGGCCATGTTGAACAAAGGTCAGTGGGCAAATTTTGCCAGGATGCCTGGATAACACCCTTACACTTTTTAAAAGACATACTGAAATTTCTATGACCACAGAGAGTCAGGACGTCAGTTGAACATCTCAGTCAAAATATGGTACTTTTTGACAGTATCCCCATCACTATACTGGGGCATCATGACTCACAGAGACCGCAAGGTGAGCACCCCCTGCTGGCCCCACTTGCACATCTTTCAGCAGCACCCTTTCTCAAGAAGCCTCTTATCCAGGTACTGACCAGGCTGAAACATGTTTTCAGCCATTTCAGTGGGTGACCAGGTGTGTTATAGCTGCTGGCTTACGAGTCTGCTTCAGAAATTGAATCGTTAATAAAATGCTAAATAATCAGTCAGCCAAATTTGTGAATTGGTTATTCATTGAAAAGCACTGACTCAAAAGAATGATTCACTTGAAAATCAATCATCACTGTGGCTTATAAGCAAAATTTCACTCTACACAAAAGCAATGTCTAGCAAATAAAAAAAAAAAGATTTACTACAGAAAGTTCAATTTGTTTTCCATTCTTGAAAGCATAATTTAAAAATGACCTGATTCCCAAGTGTTCCGTGACTGAGGGAACCCTGCACCTAGCAAAGGAGGCCAATTTCTGTAATCTCATAATGGACAAATAAAGGCCAAAAAATGTGTTGAAAGACTCAAAGCAGAAAATGGTTATTATCCACTGACAATGTTGTCGGTATATTTTGGAACTAACAAGTCAAAAATTTGTAAATACATTTTTGTAGTCCAATACGTCAGTCTGTCCTCCCTAGCAATAACTCCACTCGCACTCATCTCTGATCTTGCAACAGTTAAAATGTCTCACAGTTAGATTAAGCTTCTTGGCTTTTACAAGTTTGATTCTATTTGTCACTGTATCAATGAATCCCCCCCCCCCCCTCCCCTCCTTCCAATTCTAGGCTGTTGGCAATAACCCGATTTGTAAGGGGACGATGTATTTCCCTTCAATCATGCTTACTAGAACAGGCTTTTGATTGTTTTTGGGAGCATTTTTTTATCCCAATGAAAGCAGTTCATTGAAGCATGCATTTCTGATAATCCTAAATGCTGGTATTCGTAATGATAAATATCCTCAGTTAGATGCTTGTTACATGGTGACGCCCTAAGGGACAATGCAACATAATACAATGGTGCCACTAGGAGAGAGATGCTGTTTTGTATTATATATTATATATTGTATCTATATTACTGACAACTGTCGCTCCTCCTTCCATGGAATCCGTCCCCCTCTAGCTTTGCTCATACGCTTGCATTCTTCCTCCACTTACCCCTCATTTTGATAATGTAGCCTTTAATCAGTTGTCACTCGGAATATTGGCTCATTTTGATGGGCAGTGAGATGGCACTGGTGGGACAATTTCATCGCTGTGTCAGCTGTGTGACATTCATCCATTCAATTTCCCACAATGCACTTCATCTAGAGGTCAACTGTATTGAAATGGCTAAGATCAGTTCTGGGCAATGAAGTGTGGCTCGCCCCTCAACCGTGCAGATGGAAGTCATTGTGCACGTGTGCAATGGTTGTTGACCCCCTACTACAGTTTCACAACCCCAAGATACTAGACTGCAGAGCTATAAAGGGATTAGTTATTTCAAGAAGATTAACAGAGCATTATACTATTGTGCATCCACCAAAATACATGCAATGAGCCACTGTCCTGCAAATGAATTATATATGGGTTTTTGCTAATAACACATAAAACTATAGCTGCTAGGTAACGAAGACATTAGAGAGGCTGTTATGCACTACTTAGAGTCAAAGATTGGTAACATTTTTTATTAGGTAAACTAATGTGATACAACTCAGTTTAAATAAAAAAAGATATCTATCGATTTCTCATCAAATTGGACATGCAACATAAGTGCAGCAAATCTAGTTCACTGCAAAAAAAAAATATATTCTTACTCTAAAAAATCCAAAATCAAGAAGAATTTTATAGACAAGTAAAAATTATTTACTTGTTTTCAGAAAAAAACAAGTCAAAATTAAGTAAATAATCTTGTTTTCTGTTTGAAATAAGATTTTTTTTTTTTTACTTACCCCATTGGCAGATTATTTTTCTTGTTCTCAGCAAAAACTCATTTAATTTTGACTTTTTTTTTCTGAAAACAAGAAAATAATTTTTACTTGTCTAGAAAATCCTTCTTGAATCAAGAATTTTTAGATATTTTGTCTGGAAACAAGAAAAAAATCTAATTAAGAAAATAATGTTTGCAGTGTTGCATATGTGATTCAAAACATTCTTCCAAATGAATATAGACTTGTTGAATTAAAAGGAAACCCACTTTTAAATGTAATGTCTGCTGGAAGAATTAAAATGAATAATAGTAAATGAACAAATTAGTTTTAATTTGGCATTTTATATATATTTGTCACAGTTAAAAGTAAAGTTGAGTTGAGTTGAGTTGAGTTGAGTTGAGTTGAGTTGAGTTGAGTTGAGTTGAGTTGAGGATCTATACTCAGCTTTACTGAAGAAACAAGATGATCATGCACAAAGGCAGTAATTAAAAGGAACCATAACATTTCTGACAAGAAACATCTTAGCAACAAACAATAACTGACAAACTAAGATAGATGAAGAGCCCTATATACAAAGGGATACAAATCTAAAACTATGGAAATATAGTTAGTAAGTATGGATGCAAACTTGAACAAAGAAAGTAAACATAGTAAGAGAAAACTGAAGCAATGAAACAGAATTAAGCCACATTTACATGATGCCAAAACATTAAAAAACTGACATATTCTCATATTTAATAGGCACCTATACAATTAGCATGACTCTTGACACCCAGCATTTTTTTAAATAAAAAGCAAGCATCTTTTGGGGCAAATCTCACTGTGACCATTTGTTATAGGGCTGCAAAAGCTTTATGTTATATGCTGTGACAATTTACATGCAGCAGGGAATTTAATTTGGAAATTGCCAGTGTTAAACCATCAATTTACTCCTGACAGCTCATTAGAATGTGGTGAGCTCACAGGCTGTGGCACGGCCCGGGCTGTTGACACGCCAACAAAGTGCTGTGGTGTGTAATGCAAAAACTAAAGGGGAAAGGTTTCAGGGCCACTTGCTGTTCCTTTGACATTGCAATCCGTGTGACCCTTCTCAAACAGCAACATATGCACACTCCCTAAATGAAAGAACACTAAGGATTTGAAATCTGGTTGTTAGAAAAAAAAGGTATAGATCTCTTCCAGGAACCAAACGTCATATTTTGCTCTGTCTGATGAATAATAAGACAGCCATTAAAATGGGGGCAAACACGTGCTTTGGTGTTGTCTCATTTCCATTTATTCACTCGCTGAGATTTGATTATCTTCTAGGGAACATTTGTTAACATTTTTTTTTCACTAAAGGAGCCGATTTGCCATCTGATGCCTTTTGATCATGGAACAATATAATTTTTTCCACAGTGGATTCTACAGAATAAAGGCCTATATGTTCGTTCATCAGTGATGTAATATAATATAAAGGGATAACTAGGTCTAGTAGTTTTTTTTTTGTGTGAAAATGTCTTATATTGTGAGGTTTACTGGGTAAGCTGTCACATGATGAAGCAGCCTATTATAGACTGTTTAGCTAATTAGAACAATTGTGCAATAAAAAAAAACAATTCATTAAGGTAACATACAAAAACAACCATTTTTTTGGTTTTGGCCAACAAAAATAATTATTTGAATAACAAATAATAAATAATAATGAATGAATGGGGGGGGGGGGGCTGCTACCGTTAAATGAGAAAACTGTCTGGAAATTTTTAACCTTTTCTCCTTGTTGCTCGACACTGACATAAGCACTGTTTTAGTTGCCACGGAAACAATATAACTCAAAACTCATAGAGTACATGGCTCAACTTATGAGAGTATAAACCAGCCAAGATCAAATGCAAAGCATTAAGATTGAAAACACAAACAATTTGACCTCATTGTGCCTTTAAGAGCATCTTGTAATACTTAAAAGGATCACATCAATACTCTTCTTTACTGAGGTTTAGCTTCATATGTCATACGCAAGTCAATACGAGAGGTAACAATTTACAAGAACAGTACATAAATAATCATGTACTAAAGCTTGAATTAAATAGTTTAATATGAACTAATGATGAGTTAAGGCATGTACTAATCAAGAACCAACCTTAACTATGAATTTATGTGTGAATAACATCCACATTGACTACATGTTTACTAGTTATTGTTTTAATGAACATTAACACTTTGGGGTAAGTTTTCACACATGAATTCATAACGTAGCCTATGTCTTGGTTAAGGTTAGGTGCTGGTAAGGTTATTTGAGATAAAGCTAAATGCTGTTCACAATCCATTTTACCATCCATGTTATGACATTTTTATGAATGCAAGTTTGGGCTGCATACACAACATGACTTTTACTTTCAATTTAATGCTTTGAAAACACTGTAACTAGACAGCTTTTTCTTCTTTTTGTATTACTCTAACACTAGCACTTACCCTAGCAACTTAATGCAGTGTTCCAACAGTAAGTACATTTTTGCCCTGTACAATGTGACACAATCACAGTCAATCATACTGATATTATATTTTAATTTTGGGCCAATGATACTTAGTAATTGAAACCAAGCGTCCATCAAAATTCCCTGTCACATTTGGACCCAATTTTTTTTTTTTTTTTTGAAATTGCTTTCATAAATTATTACTTTATGCTCATGATTCACTTTGTTAGGACATTGTGTGGTCCCGTCTGACCTCATCCTATATGATACTGATATGATATATGAAAACATTATTATAGACTCATGCTGGCAAAATGAGTCAGAATGTGCATGGTCTAATTTTGAGCTACAGGTAAAAGAAGTGAAAAATGTCAGTTTTTGAGGTTTTAACGAAAATTTGTTTATTAAGCACTCTTTTAGCGACCCTAGTTCTCCAAATAGTAATTAAACATCTAAAATGATATTTATTTGTACGTTTTCTGAGAGGAGTAGGCTGCCTTTTTCTATGCTCACTTCTAGACGACTACTGCTGCTTCTAACCACAAGTTGTAGGTCTATTGTTGCAAAGCCCAGCATTCCCGCTTTGTGAATATTCATATCGAATTCTTGATGACATTAGTCCAACCAGTAAAATGTGATTTTCAAACCAATGCTGATAAAAACAAACGATCGCGCTGACTGACATTTGCAAAGCACGTGCATGAGACGCGCCTCTCTGAGTACAATCTTCCTATAAAGTACATTATTGTGAAATTATGGCGAGATTCACACAAACATAATCTATTATGTCTTACATGAATTTTTAGTCAATGGTTGGAGAAAATCTGATGTGTAACATTATATTAGATTCATGCATTACAGTAGGTCTTAATTTCAATCTGTCTCAATGTTAATCAAACACTAAAGGGAAAGACAAAATCACTCGCTGCTCTTGATTAAACTACTGTTTATTTGCATCTTTGTGTTTATTTTAACAACAAAAATAAAATAAAAATTACTATTTGAAAAAAAAGAATTGGAGAAAACATGCAACGTTGGTGATTTTGCTTTGTAATCTTCAGAAAACTTGAACTCGATTGTTCTCAAACTCTGCTGACTCTATCGCCTTCAAATGGCTGTAGCTCAGTCATTTTTTGTCCGATTCGAATGAGCCATATATAATTGTAATGGTATTTCAATGGAGAATGAAAATAAAAGTTAATTTAAAATTAATTTTGAGAATTTTCTCATTTTTATACATTTTTCCTGTACAGTTCACACACATACATGTGTGTGTATATATATATATATATATATATATATATATATATACACACACACATACATAATTAGACACGTCTCAGATAAAAACTCCAGATAAAGCCTTTGCATTGCATCTGCAGAAGTGCTGTGCTAAGATTCACTCACCTGACTCTCAGAGGAAGTGACTCTATAGGTTTTCTGCTCTTTAAAGACACTCAATCAATGCTTGTGAAGATCACAGTCCTTCCTCACCGACAATCCATTTAGTGTCCTCTCATCAGGTGCTCTGACTCCAGGCCTATCGGCTGCTGTGTAGCATGTTTAAAGGCACATATTGGTTATGCTGACTATTAATTCATATGAACTGCTGTGAGAAGTAATGTGGTCTATGTGATACAGCTGAACAATACTGGTTCAAAGTTAAAATATGAAAGTTAAACTTTTTTATGCATATATACTGTATGTATGCATAAATAATAAAGAAAACATTTTAAAACATACATAAGTGAATTCCTTTGGAGAGATGAGTTAAGAAGTCTGTCTTGATTGAAAATGTAGGTTCGTCACTACAGGCAGTTTTCCTATCTGCCAGTACCTGATATGTACCCTTTCCGCTCCATTACATTTTTACTAAAACAAATAAGAATTGTTACTCTGATGAGTCATAAGAAAGAAAATGATACAAGCAGTTGCAAGACACCCTGTCAGCTCTTTTAACCATTAAATAAAATCTGCTTGATGATTTTCACTCAATTCATTGCATACTGATTTTTCTTTCAGAACCCTTGGGAGGCCCAATAATAGAGTCGATAACCAGAGCTTGATCAGTCCCCTGGTGTGATAGATGATGGAAGACAAAAATGAAGTTCAAGACACCAGTTGTTCACACACTTGTGGTGCGTTGTGGCAGATACAGGGGTTGGACAAAATAATGCGAACACCTATTATTATTGGGGTAATAATATAATTTTTGTTGGCTACAGTTAAAAAAACAAACATTGCAATTTTGTTGTGACTTCCAATAATGTTTTTTTTTTTCTTTTTTTTGGGGGGGGGGGGGTGTTTTATGAATAACAGTCTTTATGATTATGACTATTGAAGAAGAGTAGTGGCAAAAGTAAATAATGGGGACTGTCAAACACTAAGAAGGATTTTGCCCAAACAACACAGAACTGCTGCCACAGAAATGACAGCAAAACTCAATATCCAACTTGAACACCCTGTTTCCAAAAAAACAACAACAAAAAATGACCACAGAGAACTTCAACAAGTCAACACATATAAAAGAGCTGCAATTGCTAAAACTTTAATCACAGACGCCAATGCTAAAATTTGAAAATAAAGGTGTTATAAGCATAAAATCTGGACAGTTTGTGCACCAAGATAAACTTCAATCTCTCCCCTGACCAGATCAGTCATCTTTAATGTTATCAAACTACCGTAGACAGATTTGGAGAGAAGAGTGAGAACCTGATTCCCTCTATCTAAAACAGCTGACAAATGTTTTTATAGGCAACATTCAACTGGAGACTATTCAAAAGTTAAAAGTATGTATCTATTTTAAGAGTGTTGGAAGCTGTATGAAAGGTAAATGGTGCTAAAACATCTTTATTATGAATTATTATACTATATTTTCTAGGTTTTCATGTTATTTTGTTCATACCTCAAATGTGCCCACACCAAAGCATGGAACCATATCTTAGCAATGGGTCATAAAGCAAACTTGCTTTATGGATGTCAAATAATAATAATAATAATAATAATGCATCATTTATTTATTTTATTAAATATTTATTTTTCCATTCATTTATTCAGTTATTCAGCTGTTGGATAAGCTGCGTAAGAAATTAATCCTACTCACAATAGCGTTTTAAGGATAAAAACCGGACGAATGTCTTTAAATATATCATTTGATCATGTCTTGAGGTGTGGTAACTGTAGTATAAGCGGAATAATTGACTTCGGTCCGTAGAATTCTATGAAAATAAAGCACACCCGAGGTGTGCATTATTTTCTAAGAATTCTACGGCCGTCGTCAATTATTCCTTACGTTCAACCATTCTTATGTAATATTTAATACAGATCATTTCTGTAATATTTACAGAAGCCCAGACTAGGAGACGGACTGATTTATCTGACAGACTTATATGACACTGACATGTATACTCATTTAGATTTTAAGAGAGAGAACATTATATGAATAAATGACAGCTCTTCAACTCACCAAATATATATCTTGATAGATTTATGTATTTCAATGTATTGTAATTTATTGGCGCACAACTTGAAGTATAATTCATGTTCAGAACACAGATGTTTTGGGATGAGCTGTTTACCGTTTAATCAAATCATTTGTGTTCTGAACACAAAGTTATGTGGTAATGAATTGGTTCAGAAGTGCAATAATGATTTTTGCCTTATCAAGTGTTACTAAAAATCTAAATGTAATGTTTTTTTTAAAAAAAAGCACACATTTAATGAAAGCTATTATGTGTCGTGCCACAAACTAATGCATAAGCATTTTAATCAACACTCACACACAGCTTAATCAACATGTTAGCAATATCCCAAATACCCCACTCCCAAAAAGCCATCTTTAGTGTTTATTTGTAGTTTTATGATACATAAATCACAATTAAATTAAGCAATGCTTAACTAAACTCAAAATCCCTTTAAATCCATTTCACTCGGCAGCTATCTTTGAAATGCCTCTTGGGCTTGCAAGTGTAGCTTCTACCCCTTTGAATGGAGAAACATAAAATTCTCCAAAACCGTTCCTCTAGCTTACAATTAAATGTCATATTTGAAATCACCAATGAAATCTGACCAAAAAATGCCTCATAAATGTTCTTATGCTCAAATAGCATTAAAAAGTGCTTATTGCTTACATATCAATCAGCTCCCTAGCTCCTGTCCTCCTGAATCAGTACATTATGTAAACAAATCTGGCTAGAGCAGCAAATTTGCATGTTTCTATAGCAAATGGAGCTCCTAACGGCAGCTGCAGTGACACGACAACTTCACCAATTGGCAATTGGCCCTTATATTAAGAAATTTCCACCATATTGCGTTTTAAACTTTCTCCCGTTTATAAG
Organism: Garra rufa; assembly: GCF_049309525.1. Lineage (NCBI taxonomy): Eukaryota > Metazoa > Chordata > Actinopteri > Cypriniformes > Cyprinidae > Garra > Garra rufa. The sequence continues at coordinate 43,524,720 of NC_133362.1, forward strand.
CAATATGACTCCACATTCTTTGTATATATAAGGCAGGGGTCTGCAAACTCGGTCCTGGAGAGCCAGTGTCCTGCAAAGTTTAGCTCTAACCCTAATTAAACACACCTGAACCAGCTAATCAAGGTCTTACGCTGCATTCATTTCATAATTACTGTAATTTCGAGATGACAACACATGACATTCTATTTGGAGCTGTTCACATCCTTGGACACAAAATCACACCCAACATAGCACCTAAATGAATCTGAAAAGGTCAGGTGGTACAAGTTGGAGCTAAACTCTGCAGGACAGGACCAAGTTTGGAGACCTCTGATCTAAAGTCTTTGCTAAACTGTAGGCTACAGTTTAAAAAGTAAAAAAAAAAATGTTAATAAATAAATAAATAAAAATCTCAGTGCCATGCCTTACTTTAAGAACATATTTTGTCTGTACACACGGTGTATAGGGAGTGAGCAAATGTCTACTAAATCCACCTTCAAAAGGTAAATGTCAGATTTTCTAGCAACTGCAAACCATCCTTTGCCCTTTCGATCAGATTGCTGGCATTTACTTGTAGTATTACTTAAGGAATTTTCTGAATCCATTTAGTTTTTCTACCTGCAGATTTACAGTATAGTGACAAAATGTACATATTGTACAATACATAAAAATGTATATGGAGAAAATGAATGGGGATAATACTTCCAGAATCAAGGCCACTAAAAAACTGGATAGTTACTGTTAGCTGATTGTGGCATTATGACAAATGGCTACTGGGTGGGATGACTAGACTTTGGATCTGTTTTAGATGACAACGGGTGTGAGAGTTAGATCTTGTACAGTGAGAGAAAAATTGTAATGACGAGAAACAAAAGTCAAAATAGCAGTCTGACTCTCTCTGTGACTGATATATGCAACACATACCAAATTAAAATGCCTTTGTGATGCCTTCTGAGATAATTACACTTCCATATCCCCGTTCAACATATCCAAACCGCTTGACAAGCCTTTGTTTAGTTACCCTCCCCTTTCTGCATCAGACTTGCATTGTTTACATAAGTTTTAGAAATGTTTGTGAATAATAAGAATAGGCCTGTATAACCAAGCCATGTGTTTATTGAGTGATGATACTGGCTATGTCAAGGTTTTTTTTCCACATTTATTTATGTATGGAATTTTTTTTTTTTTTTTTTTTTGGACAAGGTTGTGTGTGTGTGTGTGTGTGTGTGTGTGTGTGTGTGTGTGTGTGTGTGTGTGTGTGTGTGTGTGTGTACCAGTAGATTTTGACCTTGCGGGGACATTTCTTAGGTCCCCATGAGGAAACAGGCTTATAAATCATGCACAATGAGTTTTTTTGAGGAAATAAAAGTGTGCACAATCTCCTGTGAGGGCTAGGTTTAGGTATAGGGTAGGTGTAAGGCGATAGAAAATACGGTTTGTACAGTATGAAAACCATTACGCCTAAATAAATGTCAAATTAAAAGATGGCGCCGCTGTGTTTGGCTTGCCACTTGCTGCTCTGTTTTCTATCTTTTGTCTTAGCTGTCGTTTCATCGGCTATAGTTTATGATCGGACTACGCTTCTGGAATTGCGTTTTGCATCAACTGGGCTCCTAAACGCCCAGTCCTTCAAACTACCACCACCACTGTTGACATCAATTCCTCCTCTTCTGAGACGCCCTGTCTGTCTGCTATCAGGCAGAAAGCGCCGTAGAAGACGCGGTCGGAGAGGCGGGTTACATGTCAGGCTGAGGACTCACCTGGATTCTCCGCCGCTGAGGTGTGGAGATCGACCGGAGCTTGGCAGCGCAAGAAGATCGCGGGAATGTTACCGGTGGCTTCGGCTGGTTAGCCCCGACACCGGCGTTTCATCTCCGTATCCCCGCCGTGGAAAAACATCCACCCGGTGCTGCGTCCAAGGAAATCTCTGTCCAATTCCTCACGCGACATCGCCGCCTGTAAACTCGACTACGTTCCGTATGGCACTTTGTAACACCAGATCACTCAATAACAAAACATTTGTCCTCAATGATGCCATCTCCTCTCATAATCTGGATTTGTTTTTCCTCACTGAAACCTGGCTCTGCCCAGGTGATGTCAGTGCCTTTTTGGAACTCCTCCCCTCTGGCTATCTTTACCTCAACACCCCGCGACAAACAGGTAGGGGCGGGGGGATAGCCACTACATACAAACAGTCACTGAAGTGCCGCCAGTTGTCCACCAGAGGGTTTTCCAGCTTTGAGTTACAAGCATTTTTGCTCACACTGCCCTGTCCTATTTTATGTGCAATAATCTACCAGCTGCCCAAAATAACCAAGGACTTCTTAAATGATTTTTCAGAGTTTCTGTCAGAGTTTATGCCAAAGTTTGACAACATCCTAATCTGTGGTGACTTTAACATTCATGTTTGTTGCCCCTCCGATAAATCTGCTTATGATTTTAAGGTACTTCTCCACTCACTGGATCTGACCCAGTCCATATCCTGCCCAACTCATAGGTTAGGTCACACCCTTGATCTCATCATCTTGCGTGGGGTGACAGTGTCAGTTTGTGAGGTCCTGGATTTTCCCGTATCTGATCACACTCTCATACGGTTTGACATCCGTGCTGCTCCACCTGCACCCACATCCACTGCCCCCCAATGTCGGCGAATCATTACCGCTTCTACAGTTAATGACTTTGTTGCTGCTTTTACTGCCTCTGATCTCTGCTCTGCTGCTGACTTGGCATCACCTCCGTGTCCTGACCTTTTCCTCTCCTCCTTTCACACCATTTGCTCCCAGATTATGGACTCTGTTGCCCCCTACAAGGTAATGGGTACCAAAAGTCCATCAGACCCCTGGCTCAATGATACAACGCGGGCCCTCAGGCGTCGGTGTAGACAGGCTGAGTGTAAATGGAAGAAGGATAGGCTGCAGGTGTCACTGGAGATGTTTAGAGACAGTCTTTCCACCTATCAGAGAGCAGTGAAGGAAGCTAAAGGACAGTACCTCTCCAATCTCATCAACAGCAATAGCCATCGCCCTGGAATCCTGTTCAGCACTATTAACTCTGTGATAAATCTGTTGGTTTGAATGATGTATCTGAACACACCTGTAGCGCATTCAAACAGTACTTTTTGGACAAGGTTTTGTCTGTTAGGCAAGCCATCACACAAGCCCCTGCTGCTGTCATACCCTCACAAGCGGCTCATTGTGTGCTGGAGAACTTTGAGGCAGTTACCCTTATGGACCTCAAAAAAGCTGTCCATGAGTTGAAGGCTACCACCTGCCCTCTAGACGCTGTTCCTGCTAGGATTATGAAGGAGGCTATTGACATTGTGGGCCCTTGCCTTGTCTCCTTTATAAACAGTTGTCTTAGTTTGGGCACTTTTCCCACTGCTCTCAAGCATGCTATTGTCCTACCGCTGCTAAAGAAACCCAACCTTGATCCTTCCATACTGTCCAACTTTCGCCCAATATCTCATCTGCCATTCCTGTCTAAGCTGATGGAGAAGCTTGTTGTCTCCCTGCTTCAATCTCATCTACAACTGCACGCCATTGCCGATAAATTTCAGTCTGGTTTCAGGTCTAGGCATAGCACGGAATCTGCATTACTTAGGGTCCATAACGACATTCTTGGAGCCCTGGACAGTAAAAGCTCGGTGGTTTTGGTGTTACTAGACCTGACCGCTGCATTTGACACCGTGGATAATGCTGTCCTCATCTCCCAACTTCAACACACTGTCGGACTGCAGGGCATGGTTCTCAGATGGTTTTCATCATACCTCACTAACAGAACCTTTTCAGTTATGCTTAATGACTTCTCCTCAGCCGCTCCTCTGTCATCCGGTGTCCCTCAGGGATCCATTCTTGGTCCTATTCTGTTTTCGCTCTATATGCTGCCACTTGGTCAACTCATCTCCAATCACAATGTCCGTTTTCACTTTTATGCAGATGACCTTCAGATCTACCTTCCCGTGGTTCTGAGTAATCATTCTGCACTGGACCCTCTCCATAACTGTATTCACAACATCAGACAATGGCTTTCCCAGAATTTCCTTCACTTGAATGAAGGAAAGACTGAGTACATCCTGTTTACCCCGGACTCACCCAACAGTTCCCCCAGCTTTAGTCCTCTAACACCTCGGTTTGCTCCGGCAGTGCGCAACCTGGGTGTTATTTTTGACAGTGGTATGATTTTTGGAAAACAGATATGCGCAGTCGTGAAGGCAAGCTTTTACCAGCTAAGGCTCCTCAGTAAGGTCAAACCATTCCTGTCCAGAGCTGACCTTGAAAAGGCTGTCCATGCCTTCATCAGCTCACGGATTGACTACTGTAATGCCCTCTACACTGGACTTAATCAATCACTCCTCAATCGGCTTCAACTGGTACAAAACGCTGCAGCACGTCTCCTCTCCAACACCTCCAAACGCTCTCACATCAGCCCAGTCCTCCGCTTTCTCCACTGGCTCCCAGTGCGGTTCAGGGTGGAGTTTAAGATTCTGATGTTTGTGTTCAAGGCCATCAATGGTTTACCTCGCAGAGTTGGTAATGGTCTACCAACCAACCAGAACTCTGTGATCCTCTGAACACACCGCACTGGTAACGCCCAAGTTCAATTATAAAAAGTTTGGAGGCCGGTCATTTGCCATCCAGAGCCCAAAGCTGAGGAACGCACTTCCAGTTCAGCTTCGAAGTAACACTGAGTTGTGTGTTTTTAAATAACAGTTGAAGACACATCTTTTTAGACAAGCTTTTGATATGTAGCCACTGACTCGATTGCTGTTTTTATGTACTTTTGTGCTTTTATTTATTGCTGTCTACTGTGATTCTTGTTTTTATTCTGGAAATCGCCCTGGGCACCTTCCTGGATGTTGTAAGGCGTTATATAAATAAAATTTGATTGATTGATTGATTGATTGATTGATATGGAATGTCCCCATAAAACACGTAAACCCAACATGTGTGTGTGTGTGTGTGTGTGTGTGTGTGTGTGTGTGTGTGTGTGTGTGTGTGTGTGTGTGTGTGTGTGTGTGTGTGTGTGTGTGTGTGTGTGTGTGTGTGTGTGTGTGTGTGTGAACCTGGTATTCATCACGTTGTGGGGACCAAATGTCCCCACAAGGATAGGAATACCAGTAGATTTTGACCTTGTGGGGACATTTCTCAGGTCTCCATGAGGAAACAGGCTTATAAATCATGCACAATTAGTTTTTTTGAGGAAGTAAAAGTGTGCACAATCTCCTGTGAGGGCTAGGTTTAGGTGTAGGGTAGGTGTAGGGCCATAGAAAATACGGTTTGTACAGTATAAAAACCATTACGCCTATGGAATGTCCCCATAAAACATGTTAACCCAACATGTGTGTGTGTGTGTGTGTGTGTGTGTGTGTGTGTGTGTGTGTGTGTGTGTGTGTGTGTGTGTGTGTGTGTGTGTGTGTGTGTGTGTGTGTACCTGGTATTCATCACGTTGTGGGGACCAAATGTCCCCACAAGGATAGGAATACCAGTAGATTTTGACCTTATGGGGACATTTCTCAGGTCCCCATGAGGAAACAGGCTTATAAATCATGCACAATTAGTTTTTTTGAGGAAGTAAAAGTGTGCACAATCTCCTGTGAGGGCTAGGTTTAGGTGTAGGGTAGGTGTAGGGCGATAGAAAGTACGGTTTGTACAGTATAAAAACCATTACGCCTATGGAATGTCCCCATAAAACATGTAAACCCAACATGTGTGTGTGTGTGTGTGTGTGTGTGTGTGTGTGTGTGTGTGTGTGTGCGTGCGTGCGTGCGTGCGTGCGTGCGTGCGTGCGTGCGTGCGTGCGTGCGTGCGTGTGTGTGTGTGTGTAATTTTTGCTTTCACATCTTAATAGTGTACAGCAGTTCTCACCTCTAATAGCCATGTAGTTATATGTACCATTATGTATTCAGCATTTAATGGCAAAATGTCTGCTGTCTCATGTGTTTTCTGTTTTTACTGTATTGCTCACTTTGTGAGTGATTAATTTAGTCTATGATGGTCCCTCAGGAAGTGTCACATTAATCTCTATCTTGTAGTGCTATTGAAATTATACATCCACTAAAAGACCGGTAGTTTTTGGATTGAGGACAGGTGATATAACAACTCTGGGATCAATGTGGCTTCAGTCGCTGTGGGAGAAAAGAGACTAGTATTATTTCATGTTGATTTAAGGCATTTCTGAGACTGTCTGTTTGTTGTCAAAAGGAAGAAGGAGGCAGAAATAACGCACACAATAGGGACTCACAAGTAGGACTGAGTATAAGGAAACAACTTCTTTCACCCTGTATCTAGTGAATCAACTCAGCTGGTTCAGACATGTTGCTATGGTTATTCTCTTGACAGATGAGAAACACTATCTCACAGCAGGAGAAAGGCCATTAACTTACAGCTGAAGCAGGCAGACTGGCTTTCATTGCAGTCCACAGAATGACGAGCAAAAATATCACTATGCTTGACATCACCATACCATACAGGGATGAATTCACTCCACAGTTGCTTTATTTCAGCATAAATTCTGCATCCTATTCAACCACGACATGTGCTGGTCTAGCGCTGTGTTGTATTTAAAAGTTTTTGTTATTCTTTTCTGTGCAAAATTACACAAACATTGGTTATTATTTACCAGATTCATGCCTTAATGTGGTGTTTACTGATAACAGAAAGCAGGTGGTAAAAGAAAGTTTGTTTATTGTTAAAATTATTTCTCATATTTATAACACTGTCAAGTGATCAATATTGTGTCATTGTTTTAACAATCCACATTATAATTAATCTGCAATAACATTTATAAATATAAACATAATTAAAGATTTTATGTTTATGTTTTACAATTTTCAAATGTGACTTTTTTTTAATGAAATGTTACATATGATGCTGCTTTATATTTATATCGAACTTCCATAATTTTCTAATATATATATATATATATATATATATATATATATCATAAAATGGATTATCTAAAAAATACATTACCATATGGTTTTCAAAGGACATCATTATAAAATTAAACTTCTTGTGGTGTCACCGCAGACAGAATAAAATTTACATGGACATTATTATTTTTGTATAATAAAAAAAAACAGTGTTGAAAAAAATCCTTGTATACTGTAAATTAATTAATTAATTAACACTATTTGACTCAATAAAAAAAAAACAAAAAAAAACTTAGTTCTCCTCTCTTTATTGATCTTCCCTTTCTAGCCTGTACTCATCTAACAACGCCTGATATATGGTATTTTGAGCACTTCCTATGTCGATCTGCCTCCTTAGGATGAATCGCTTGTTGTATTCCCCAATTGTAAGTCGCTTTGGATAAAAGCATCTGCTAAATGAATAAATGTAAATGTAACTCTGTGTCATGTCTGTTTGATATTTTGGTGAATATTTTTTCGGTTTGCATCAACTTAACACATACAGTCACCAAAATTTATTCAGACATCTTCAACATTTCTCACATTGTCATAGTTTATTTGCTATAGTTTAAAAAATGGTAATATAATATGACAAGAACTCAGAGTTGAACTGTGTCAGAACAAATTCATCTTGATAATATATATGATAAAAATATTTTGCTATCCTCACTTACATAAATGAACTACAGTGTCCTGCACCCACTAGTAAAAAAATATCAAAAATTATATCTGCTGTCTGAATGATTTTTGGTTTGACTCTAGGTGAATGGTCATATGTTAATGGTCATATGTTAACTTTTTGTCATTCTAAGCATTCTACACAAAGCTTATGTAAGAAAAAAACACAAACACACTGTAAAAGTAAAGAAATTATGAGAGAAATTATATTTATTATATTATATTTGTAATCATGTACACATTCTTAGTATTGTACTTGCTACTTAGTATTCAGGCATGTGATTGGCTAAGGACAAAAAAGCAGGAAAATATACTAAGACAACCCCCCCCCCCCCCCCCACGCCGATCAAATCGTTTTTAAATCAATAAACTCCTTTTAGAATCAATATTTTGTGTCAAATTATTGATTTATTTTGTAGGTAGCCATGTAATAAGCAGGATAATGTAGAGTTTGTCTTACATGTGCTTCATGAGGCACACACGCGCGGTCTCTTGCTCTCTCTCCCTCTGTCATGCACGCGCTACGCGGTCTCGCACTCACTCCCTCGCTCTAGATTCTAGAGAAACTATTTACGGCCATCAGATTCAGTGAGCTATATATTTAATGTAATAATTAAAATATAATTATTGATTTTTCATTAGACTATTTTTTGGTGCCCCCTCAGCACTCAGTACCCTATGCACAGTGCGTGATGCGCGTGGTGGGAGCGGCAGCGCTGAATGAACCTTATTGAAAAGTGTTAACTTACCATCTTATCAGTTAACGGTTAATAATCGGATAAAGATTTGCAGTTGTCGGTTGGGAAAATTAACCGAAATGAGCATCCCTAATAGCTAGCAAATACAAGTAAGTTAATGTTAATGCAGCTTAAACATCCTGCCATAGTGGAAAATCACTCAAAATCGATCATCTAATCAATCGACAACAAAGTCAAATTAGTAACTTATAGGTTATATATAGACACAAGCAATAATACATACCCAGATCATCTGATCCGGCGATGTTCTTGTCATGATACCACTGAAGTAACACTGCGCAGCAGGGAGCCTGATTGACAGGTGATCTGACCAATCATACTTCGCCATATGCCATTTGCGAACGGTCGCAAATATGTGACATAGGTCACATTTTCAGGTCGAAAAATCTGGAATTCCGGATTAATCCGGAAAAATCACATCCCTGAGTATTGTGCTGAAATATAGTATTAAGATATTGCGATTACAGATTAATTTAAGAACTGGGTTTTAAGAACAGTGGTTGTTTTCTGCATACATCATACTACAGCAAAGGTCTTTCTTTGCTTAGCATACAAATTATATCAGCTAAATGCCACCACTCATGATAAAACATCTATAATCTTTTGAAAAAAAGCCAAAAGTTCTCGTTAAGAAATGCCATTTTCAATTCTACAACACTGCTAACTTGTGGTCTAATTAAATGTTTTTTGTTAGTTTTTTGTTTTTGTTTTGTTTTGTTTTTTTAACTCAAAGCATTTAGTTGATCTCCCTCTCTGTTCTTAAAAACCATAACCTTAAATCACATTAATAAATTAAAAAGTAATGTCATTTCTGCTGACTCTGCCTGCTATGAATTTTAAATGTTTTAATTGGTTATATGCATGCAGTATAAAAAAATCTGCACTCGCATAACCTAAATGGGTCATCACAACTAGAACCCAAACAACCTGAACTAGTAGCCATACAGCATTTGGGACCAGAACGAGCTATGCAGACAGAAACTGGGAACTTGAGGAAGAGCTGTCAAAAACTTGAAATAAAAGGTTGCACTGCCACATCGAGCCAGCTGTCCACTGAATTATGGATGTTTCTTGGCTCCAGACTTTGCATCTGCCTGCCTAATCAACAAAATTTAAAAGATGTGGTGTGTGTAGACATTAGTTGCATTTTAATTATTTGACATACCCCTTTTTACCAAGCCAAAACTGAAGTGTTCCTCTAGATAGCATTTATTTATAGAAGTGCTTCATTTATCAGCAATGGATCTGCATTTTGCCACTGTATCTTTATCAAAGCTATGAGTTAAAGTCATAAAAAATTTAAAATCACAATTGACTCTAATTCCTTGTCTCCCCCTTTCACTCCAACCACCTGCATTTTGGAATGCCAACTTTTCAAAATCCAATCAAATCCCTGTGGATAAAAACAAGTTTTGCTCTAATTCTAATTAACTATCCTGTTTTACTCAGAAATAGGCCTACACATTACTGAAATAAGTTGCAAATGGTATTACGGTGACATACGGTGAAAAGTATGGCTATTGGCAAAAGAAAAACAAACACAGCAAAACAATCATTAAAATAAAATTAAATTAAAAATTGCATGTAATAGCCAATGCAAACACATATTACAATATACAATATACAATAATTATTCAAGTGACATGTCAGTTCAATCATGATGTTTGAGTCAACAAGGGCCTGTTTTAATAAAAAAAAGCTCTCCTTTGCCCAATCACTGTTCTCTCAAAACCTCGAATGTCACATTTACAAACCTTTTGTCCAACTGCATGTAATGCCAGCTTGTCATTGCTGAAATATCAACATGAAATCTGATGTCAAAGAGGAAAGTAATTTTACAGGCAGAGCAAGTTTTTTCCTTAAATGTGCATTTAATTGTATTAAATGTGCATGTAATGTACTTCAAAACTTTTAAAAATTTAACTGCGCTAACAAAATACGGGGCCTCCTAGGTGTATACCTAAAGAGTGTACATTTTCATGACTCTATTTCTTAACTAACATTGACTAACATTCTAAAGTACATTTAAAGTACATTAAAGTAATTTAAAATTTTAACTGTATATTACATTAAGTATTGTGGCACATAAACTGGAAGTCTCACACATTCATATAAAATACCATACTTTAATATTGAAAAAAGGTGCATATCCTCATTAGAAATTCGCACAGCGACGGTTTATCATCAACAGTGATCATAATGGAGTGATATTTATATCAAAAGACCACAGACTTCTTACACATTTCAAAACAGCGTAGAAGATAACAACAACGTATTGTTTTCTTGTAATCTGTTATTGGTGTGCAGCTACTTTGGGGGCTTAAGCCCATGATGTAATGTCAATAGTCCTGATCTTTTTTAATGTAAACTGGTTTTAATATACACTGTAAAAAAAAAAAAAAAAGTTGTTTCAACTTAAAATAATTTGTTATCCCACTGACTTTTTTTTTATTAACATTAAGTAAGTAAGTCAGCGAGGTAACACATTTTTTTTTTTTCAAACAAGTTTTTTTTTTTTTTTTTTTTTTTTTTTTTACAGTGTACATTCTTCTAGTCTTTTGGTAAAAAAGACAAAAGTTTGTTTTTGATGTAAAACATCAGGCATTAAACAGACATCTCTGACTGTTGAGCATAGACTGCTTTTCAGCTGCTCGTGCCACATTTTTAAAATGCTGTGACATGTAAAAAAAAAATTTAGACCCTGGGGGACTGTCAGTTGGCAGGCTTCAATATACCATTGTTAATTCAAAGAGCTAATAAGGTAATAATATAATAATATATAGAGGTGATAACATTGATAATGTGTCTTTTAAATGTTTAATAGCTGCACACTTTACAATGTGACCATGTAAAGATATATTTAATGGGAAAACTAACTAAATAAAATGCAGTAAATACTGGATATTTGTTATTGATGCATTTTTTTATACACCCCTGATGTGACATGTCTTTTAAGAAGTTGTGCTGCATCTAAACAATGTTTTTTTCTAAACTGCTTTTCTTCTTCTTCTTTTTCTTATTATATTCAATTGCTTCAATGTGAACTTGAAATAAACTTTTACAAAAACATGAAGCATATTTAAACAAGTTTTAAATCAAGGGAAGGGGGGGGGGGTGCTACTACAAAAACTATCATATTTTTCAGCAACAAATAACCTTTCCACTTCTACTATTTTGCACATCATGGCTGATAAAACTAGATTAATTAATGCCTGTCCCTGAAAACTCCCCACATGCCTTTGAACAAGGAATAGCAGCAGTCATTGTCATTAACTTTGATGGCACAGCTGTGACAAAACTAATGATTCTTTCACAGGCTTGGGAAGCAGTGGAAGTGCCTGCAGCATCACTAATTCTTCTGAAAAAGCATGTCCTCTAAAACGTTGAACATAATGGGAATACAGAAAGTAACCTTTGAATTTAAGTTTACAAACAGAAAGAGGAGAAGTCGGGATAAAGGTGTTCATTCACACAAGTACATCAACAGTGAGGTGATCAGGCCACAAGACTGCATTTTCCTGTAATATTTAATTGTATGCTATGTGCAAGGAGCTGTGTTTAGGTCTATATGTAATGTGTTGATTTGTAATCTGCAATTAAGTTTGATATTGTTGCTATCTCACTTAAGTGACAGATTCTTGGAGAGGAGGTATTATTTACTTAAGTCTGATGTCACGTGTGAAGTTCAGAAGTATAATAAAAGTGCTAATTGATATCTGACACTTTAGGTACGTTTTAGACACGTTAACGTTACCGTTAGCAACATTTGTTACATTGTAACTCATAGAATAGCGCGTGCAGCGGCCTTCTACAGGTCTTAGTGCCCATCTAATAGGGGGCGTAATCCGCAAACAAAATGCATGAATCAGTGCATGAAAGTTAACAGGAAGAACGGTTCATTGAGTTAAAAGATTGTTTTAACTCAGCATTACAAACACTTTAGAACTAGTTTAGAATAGTTGTAGCTACAACATTAGGATGTCTATTCTATGAGAAATATAATTGTCTGTAATTAAAAAAAAAGTAGATCGGATAAAATTTGCAATTCATTTTACGACCTGAAAGTATAAATCTCAATATAGCCTAAGTGTTACAAATGTCATAGCATAAACATAAACCTATAAAGTTAACTGTCTTGTGTTGTATGCGCAAATTCTCACTTTTGAATATAAAAGTGTCGCTCCCTCCCTTGTTGTAAAGGATATGTTAAATTAGATTAGGACAGATTGCTTAATCAGTCTACTGACAGAACCTGTATAGAAACCAGTGAAAGACCATAGATGGCTAGGAATAACCATATGACTACAGACGAACCATAGGCCTTTCTTTACGCAACACAGCTGTCTGTGATCCAAAAAAGTTTATACCAACACGTTTATGTGATGTAAAATAGCCTTTAGGGTTTCTGTTTTGCTTGTAAATTTCACATGATGGAATTTTCAGAGAAATAATTAATCGCGTTATCTTTCTACCCTAGCAGAAGACTAACAGACATTGTGACGATTAAAAATATGTTATATTAAATCGATTCATAATCAGTCAAAATGCAATATTCTCGTAATTTCACCGAAATCACCTTGCCCTGTAATGTCTTAGACAAATAAATCATATGTATATATGTGTGTGTGTGTGTGTGTGTGTGTGTGTGTATATATATATATATATATATATATATATATATATATATATATATATATATATATGCCATAACTTAAACACTTTTTGTGCGTGCCATATGCAAGTTTTGATGTGGCTTCATCAAACGCAAAGTCAACGTCCATCTATATCCAAGGTCTAAAGGACTTTTGTAGTCATACCCAAGAAAAGGCATATCCTTGAAGGGTATTAATGGCAATGACACCCAGCTTATAAAACAGACTTTCAACTTACCGTGAGCTGCGGCAACAAAACCTGCGAAAAGCAGCAGGATCTGCTTCAGTGTGCCCATCTTGTCCGCTGTAATTCCACGCAGCGCCACGGTGTCTTGCGTTTTATTTTCTCCGATCACAGTAATGCATAGAGATCCAGCTTTGGCAATAACATCTGACGCCTATGGCACACGGATTCGTCTATATTAGCTGTCATATCACCGGGAATGGCCACTGCAGAGACGAGAAACGGTGATGTTGGGACCAAAAGTGATTCCCTCGGTCCAAACCGTGGAGACAGAATGGAGCGATGAGGCAGTCCGCATCTAGAGGAAGGCGCTGGACTCAACCATCATGTGAGATACAGGGGAATATGGATGGAGATCTACAGTCTGCAGACTCTTATGAGTCCACATAAAACATCAACTCATGAAGTCGCTTTTAAGGGAGCCATGATTTAACAGAAACGATCCGAGGGTATAGAATTAGGAAAGAAGTATAGGAATAGTATTAGAATTTCGCTCATATTTAGGTCTGATCCTAACGAAATCTAATTTTCTTAAATCCAACATAATATAATATAAAACATTATATAATAATACATAGTATATATAATATATAATTTATATATTAATATAAAACACTGTTATAAATTATTCCCAATATAGAACATCCAATCCATATGTAATGAAAATCTTTTAGGATTTTAAAACTAGTAAAACACCTAAATGAATGAATGAATGAATGAATGAATGAATGAATGAATGAATGAATGAATGAATGAATGAATGAAAAAATTACATAAAGTTGTCAAATATTCCAAAATGGGGGAAAGAGAGAGGATTTGGATATTCAAAGGTATTATAAGAAAATATTTCAATATTTTAAAAACTCTTAGTTTCGTGATTTCATTTGTCCATTAGCAAGACATTATTCCAGTACAAAACAAGCAGAGATGTGATACATGTTCCACCATATCCAATAGAACTTAATAATCAAACATATAGTTTGAATTTCCGGAAGATTCTCCTTTAGGAGTCGTGTACGGTTGAGACTGGTTTTAAGTGTAATGATGATATTTGCCGATATGTCTGGGCGTGTGATGAATGTGTTTTGATGACAACTTTGTTTACAAAACCTCATGACAGGAATATTTAGTAAAATATAAAATGCAGCTCATCTGCAACCCCAGCATCTGATACAATATAACGGAAAAGAGTCCAGCACACTTCATAAGTAGACAGCACATGTCTCACAGTTCCCTATGATATAATAATGGCTGCAAAATGCGTTGGCATTTCTTTGAGTTTGAGAGCGAGGCTCACTCTCAGGTCGATTTATGATGTGGCTTTGCTGCCATCTACTGAGCCTGTATAGTCAGATTGAACATGAACTGAACATGACTTGATTTGCATAGGGAAAACGCATAGATTTGCATTGTTTTCCACTTAAATGTAATACGAAAAAAATCATATTCTACTATTAACATAGAATGTTTAAGAACATCTTGCGCTTCAGTGGAAGCAAAAAAAGGTTATGTACATAGTAGGGATTCACATGATCAGTCATACAAGTGTAATTATTTAATTAGTGGAGAATATTTATTTCTTATTCCAAATTCCATGCTTGAGTGCTTTAAAGTTCACTACATATTGACTGCATTGCGATTGGTGGTGCTGTCCATGATGTGGTGCTGAAACAGTGCTGTCCTTGACTCTAGTAAAGGAAAATAATAATGTTCCCTCCCCTGTGCCTTCTGTGAAGGACACATTTACCTCCACCTGTTCCAGATCTGAGATTCTGGTTAAGAATTTATCAAATCAGAAAGAACAAACAATACTTCTGACTTTGGCTTGTTTTGAAGGAGGCACATTAACTTAGAACTGATTATATTCAGGTTTTTCAATGGAAGACGTCTTATGTTAAATTAGTATTGTATGTTGATGTAAGGTTGGTTTGTGTTTCATAAATGCACTGTGATTGTACTTATCTCACAGTTTCTTCTAATGCACACAGAGAAACCTTAAACTACAAATTAAATGATAAAGTAAAATGTATTTTTTATAAATGCAGACAGGGGAAATGTACACCAGTTTATTTGATATAGATACTTGTTTTCATCTTCAACTTGAAAGTTAATTTACAAGTGATTTTTTTTTCCTTTTGTATGTTTTGATTTGAGAGTGCATAAAAACTCATTCTTGACTGAAGTCAGTGTTCTTTGATAATGTGAATGAACGCTTGCTATTACTGATTGAATAACCATGGAAATTAAAGCAGTTAAATACAAAAGTTAAATACAAATTCAGTCATATTAAAACATATATATTTTATGACATGACACTCATCTGGTTGCCTAAAATGTTGCATGTAATGTGCGTAGTTAGGCCTAACAGAATTTAATTTACATTTTATATTGACTTCAAATTGATATATTTGTCACGTAACAGTGTCGAGTAAACATGCGCAAAGAAGATGATGAATTCAAATAGTCTTTAAGGAATCCACATAAAGCTAATTCCATATACAGGCAGGCTTAGTAACAGCAGTATACCATAGACGTTTAGACCGGACAAAGGCAAACTGAACAGATAGGAACTAAATACACTGGTAAATGAGGATGATGACAAGACACAACTGAACTAAATGACATAAACAGACACGAGGAAAAACGAGGTTAATGAATGCATGGGGAGAGAAAACAAATAAAATCTATAGTGTGACAAATATTATATTATATTATATTATATTCAGTGTCGGGCACGTTACTTTTAAAAAAAAATACTTATAGTTGCTAGTTACTTCTCAAAATAGTAACTGAGTTACATTATTATAAAAGTAACTAATTACCAGGTAAAATAACGTTTGTGTTACTTTAAAAAAAAAAAAAAAATATCTCAAATAACTTGGATGCCCCCAATATTACATTTGGTAAATGAATAAAACATTATCACTAATCTATACTATTTAAATGTTGCTGTGGGACAACGTGAGAGATACCTTCCAGGGGCTAAATATCACTGTTATGAAGCAGACGGGACAACAAGGTAAGTATAATACAGGTGATGTTTTATTTATACAAGCAGCAGTGCCGGAGGTGAATGGAGAGTTTGTGATGGTGAGTAAGACTTGTAGAGATGAATTCGGAGCCGGGTGGAAACGTGAAGTGAATAACAGGTCCTTTCTGTTACAGGTGGCGAGACTGGAGGATTCCAAGAACGAAAGCCGGAGGGGTACTGAGAGTTCGTGAATCCGCCACCCTCCGCTGACGCGGAAGTCAGCTTACGGCCACACACCACTGACGACTGGAAACTGCGAAGACACAGAGGACTGGCACTTGGAAGACTGGAACGAGACAGAGATCAGGTAAGTACAATAGGGTAAGTAATCTAGATAGTGAGACTCGCAAAGAGACACTAGCAGTCCGCTTTCGCTAGAACGAGCCCGGACAATGAGTGGTGTGTGGAGAGTGGCTTTTGTGTGCTGGTGATGATTGAGTGCAGGTGTCCATTAATTAGTATTCAGGTGAAGGTGATCTGGGAGTGATTGTGGGTGCAGAACCTGACCAATCCGTGACACTACCCCCCTCCCCAGGGCCCGCTCCTGAGGGCCGAAGTCTCTTGCGCCGTGGTGGTCTACCTCGTCCTCGGGGTGCAGGGAACTCAGGATGACTAGCGTGGAACTCCTCAGTGAGCGTGGGATCTAGAATGTCGTCTCTTGGGACCCATGACCTCTCCTCTGGTCCATAACCCTCCCAGTCAATCAGGTACTCGAGTAGACCACCACGACGACGAGACCGGAGAATCTCCCGGACGGAATAGACGGCTCCATCTTCCAGCATGAGGGGGGGAGGAGGTTCCTCTTCGTGGTCAGGTTCTGTGGAGGGAGTGAGAGGTGGGTGAAATGGTTTCAATAGTGAGACATGGAAGGTGGGGTGAATGCGATACTCAGGTGGGAGTTGAAGCCTGTAGGTGACGGGGTTGACCTGTTCCAGGATGTTGAAGGGACCAACAAACCTGGGACTTAACTTCTTGGAGGGCAGTCGCAGACGGATATCCCGAGTAGAAAGCCATACTTGATCGCCTGGCCTGAATTCTGGAGCTGGAGCCCTCCTCCGATCAGCGAAGGCTTTCTGTCTGCGTACTGCCCTCTGTAGGTGGTGATGGGCTTCGTCCCAGACCCTCTCGCTCTCCCGGAACCAGTAATCCACTGCGGGGACCTCAGATGGTTCACCATTCCAGGGGAATAACGGTGGTTGGAATCCGAGGACGCACTGGAATGGTGTGAGGCCGGTGGACGGTTGCCGCAGTGAATTTTGGGCATATTCTGCCCAGCCCAGGAACTGGTTCCAGGAGTTCTGGTGGTTGTGGCAGAAGGTCCGGAGGAACCGCCCCACTTCCTGGATTTTCCTCTCCGTCTGGCCATTGGACTGCGGATGATAGCCAGAGGAGAGGCTGACGGTCACACCTAGGAGACGGAAGAAGGATCTCCATAGACGGGAGATAAACTGAGGACCGCGGTCCGATAGAATATCCTCAGGTATTCCATACTGACGGAAGACGTGATTGAACAGGAGTTCGGCCGCTTCAAAGGCAGTGGGTAGCCCTTTCAGGGGCAGTAACTTGCAGAACTTGGAGAATCGATCCACTATAACAAAGATGCAGGTGTTTTCATCCGATGCTGGCAAGTCTGTCATAAAATCCACTCCCAGGTGTGACCAGGGGCGGTTCGGGATCGGCAAGGGATGGAGCTTACCTGCGGGCAAATGCCTGGGACTTTTGGACATGGCGCACTCCTTGCAACCCTGGATGAACCGCTGCACATCCCTTGCCATCCCAGGCCACCAGAAGCGCTCGGATAGCAGCGAGAGGGTGTTGCTGGTCCCGGGATGTCCAGTGCCCAGGGAAGTGTGGATGGAGCGAATGAGATCTACCCGTTGTGTCCTAGGAATGTAATGTCGATCAGGAGGGCAACCCGGCGGAGGGCGAGGTTCAGGAGTAGCGACACTAGGAGGAGCTGACCATTCGATGGGGTTGATGAATATGTCTTGTGGAAGGATATTGCTGGGAGGCTCAGTGGAATCAGTGGAGTCGTGGATTCTAGACAGGGCATCTGCTCTTATATTTTTTGGACCGGGACGATAGGAGATGGAGAAGTGGAACCTTGAAAAGAACAGTGCCCACCTGGCCTGACGTGGGCACAGCCTTTTTGCATCACGGAGGTATTGGAGATTTTTATGATCTGTGAGTACCTGGAAAGGATGATTGGCTCCCTCCAACCAGTGTCGCCACTCCTCCAGGGCGAGCTTGATGGCGAGAAGTTCCCGGTTGCCGATGTCATAGTTCTTCTCCGCCGGGCTGAACTTCCGGGAGAAGTAGGCACATGGATGGAGTAAACTTGGGGTTCCGTGATGCTGGGAGAGAACTGCTCCGACTCCTGAGGTTGATGCATCCACCTCTACCACGAAAGGGAGGTCGGGATCCGGATGGCGCAGAATGGGAGTCTGGGTGAAGGCGTCCTTGAGGGATTGGAAGGCTGCGGCGGCTTCGGGGTTCCAGGTGAGTTTAGTCGGTTTTCCTTTGAGTAGGTTGGTTAATGGAGTTGCGATGATACTGTAACCTTGAATGAAACGGCGGTAGAAATTAGCAAAACCGAGGAATCTCTGGAGTTCTTTGACAGAAGAGGGTTTTGGCCAGGACGTGACAGATGACACCTTCCTCTCGTCCATATGAATACCTTCACGGTCGATGACGTAGCCCAGGAATTGAACGGATGGAAGGTGGAATGAACATTTTTCTGCTTTCAGGAAGAGTTGGTGTTCCCTGAGTTTCTGGAGGACCTCCGCAACGTGGTGGATGTGTTCGGTCTCACTCCGGGAGTATATGAGGATATCGTCAATATAGACAATCACTGACCGATGGAGAAACTCCCGGAGGACTTCATGTATGAAGTTTTGAAATACGGAAGGGGTGTTGACCAGGCCATAGGGCATGACGCAGTACTCATAGTGGCCTGTAGGGGTCACGAAGGCCGTCTTCCACTCATCCCCCTTCCGTATTCTCACCAGATTGTAAGCGCTGCGGAGGTCCAATTTAGTGAAGATGGTGGCTGACCGGAGTTGTTCGAGGGCCGCTGGGACGAGAGGAAGGGGATATTTGAACTTGACAGTAGCTTGATTCAGAATGCGGTAGTCTATGCACGGCCGCAGCCCTCCATCCTTTTTCGCCACGAAAAAGAAGCTGGATGCAGCGGGAGAAGTGGAGGGACGAATGTATCCTTGCTGGAGAGCCTCGTGAATATACTCCTCCATGGCCTTTGTCTCCGGAAGTGACAACGGGTAGATCCTTCCCCTGGGCAAAGGAGCATCGGGAATCAGGTCTATGGCGCAGTCCCATGGCCGATGGGGAGGTAGCTGGGAAGCTCTCTTGGGGCAGAAGACGTCCTGGAAAGAGGAGTAGATATCCGGAATCTTGGTGGATCGTTGCTCCAGAGGGCTCTCGATGGATGTGGCGCAGACAGGAATGGGTCTTGGTATCGGACGTGGAATTTCTGGAAAGCACTCTGGAAAACAGTCATGGCCCCACCGGATTACCTCTCCATTGCCCCAAGAGATGATGGGATTGTGCTTCACCAGCCACGGGCGCCCCAAGATGATGTCCATGGTGGCCCCCTCCAGAACCAGAAGTTGAATGTCTTCTTGGTGAAGAGCTCCAATCTGAAGGTGGATGGATTGGCATTTACGATGGATGCGGGGTCGTGCAGTGATGGAACGTGTTATGGGCTGAATCTGGTAGACGCTCGACGAAGCTTCGGTTCGGAGCTGCAGCTGGCGACAGAGGTTGCCCGAGATGAAGTTTCCCGCTGACCCGGAGTCGATGAGAGCGTGGGCTATGACAGAAGATGTGGAAGTGGTTAACTGCACACATGTAGACAGAGGATACATCTTTTCAACTTCGGACTGGATAACACTCACCGCGGTAGGGACAGGACGAAGGGGGCATTTCATCCGAACATGCCCACTGGCACCACAATAGAGACACAAACCCCGGGTCAGCCTTCTCTGTCGCTCAGCGGCTGACAGTCTACCAGATTCAAGTATCATAGGTTCTGGTTCTGGAGGGCTGGCGGTCTCCACTGGGCGGAGGAGTGCATTAGAAGAGACATCGGAGAGAGTCTGATATGATTGCATACGGTCAGAACATCTGATGGATTGCTGTATGAAACGCTCTAGACCCATAGCGTCATCCAACGCAGCTAGTTGGAGGCGAAGACGGGGTTCGAGCCCGAGACGATAGGTGGTCAGCAACGACCGCTCGTTCCATCCACTGGCAGCGGCTAGGGTTCGAAAACGTAAGGCATACTCATGAGTGGACATCGATCCTTGTGATAAGTGATAAAGCTGCTCACCCGCTGACACTTCCCCGTCTGTACGGCTGAACACTTCTTTGAAGTGAGTGATGAATGCCTGGATGGAACGAGTGGCCGGCCCGCTTTGCTGCCACATCGATTCGGCCCACTTCAAAGCTGGTCCTGTGAGAAGAGAGGTGATAAACGCTATTTTAGACTGGTCTGTAGGATAGAGCGCTGGTTGCATAGAAAAGACTAGAGAACATTGCAGTAGAAATCCATTGCACTCCTCCGCCCCGCCAGCGTAGGGCGCTGGTCGGGCCATGGGACTGGATGGTGGTTCCGAAGAAGTGCATGGAGGTGTGGGTGCCGGCGGTGCGGAAGGGGTGACAGATGGAGATGACAACAAAACCTTCCGCAGAGTATCCACCAGTTCCTGAAATGGATCCTGAGCACTCATGCTGCTTACTGTTATGGTCCGGGCTTCTGTTATGAAGCAGACGGGACAACAAGGTAAGTATAATACAGGTGATGTTTTATTTATACAAGCAGCAGTGCCGGAGGTGAATGGAGAGTTCGTGATGGTGAGTAAGACTTGTAGAGATGAATTCGGAGCCGGGTGGAAACCTGAAGTGAATAACAGGTCCTTTCTGTTACAGGTGGCGAGACTGGAGGATTCCAAGAACGAAAGCCGGAGGGGTACTGAGAGTTCGTGAATCCGCCACCCTCCGCTGACGCGGAAGTCAGCTTACGGCCACACACCACTGACGACTGGAAACTGCGAAGACACAGAGGACTGGCACTTGGAAGACTGGAACGAGACAGAGATCAGGTAAGTACAATAGGGTAAGTAATCTAGATAGTGAGACTCGCAAAGAGACACTAGCAGTCCGCTTTCGCTAGAACGAGCCCGGACAATGAGTGGTGTGTGGAGAGTGGCTTTTGTGTGCTGGTGATGATTGAGTGCAGGTGTCCATTAATTAGTATTCAGGTGAAGGTGATCTGGGAGTGATTGTGGGTGCAGAACCTGACCAATCCGTGACAATCACGTTATTGGGGTCACGTCAACCCGCGGACATAGAAAAACATCCCTGCATCCCCTAACAACACTGTTAAACCCTCTGGGGTCGAAGACTGTACCAGTGCCGTCTGTCTCGTTTTTTCCTGACCACGCAAAGTACATTTTGAAACTGCAAAGGGTCTATACTTTTATTTGTGCATAGTCATAATAACAAGAAAACAATGTGCTTTTGTAAAATAAACAGGGCGCACTCTCTGCCGCCTTGGTCTCCGTCACCTCTCTTTACGGACACGTAAATAAGACAACCTGAATCCCCGCGAGAAGCCTACGTAGGCCTACCTCGCAGACATGAGAAATATGTGTATAGAAAGCGTGAAATGTCTACTTTTAAATTAAGTAAATTACATCAAAAACAAATGTTCTCTGATAAAGAGATAAAAATCTATATGATACCAATGCAAGCTCCAGTTTTTCCCATCTAAACTCATCTCTAATGTAATCACGCCCACATGACCTCCGTAAACAAACGTGAACATTCATCAAGTTAATCTCGAATACTTTTCCTTTCAGGAAGAAAACACACTGAGAGGAATAAGCCAGAATTTACCTATTGTCAGTAACGGTAACGGCATTGTAACGGGGGAAACAGTAATTTGTTTGATTACTCGTTACTGAAAAATGTAAAGCTGTTTATAACACTGTTATTCCCATCACTAATTATATTATATTATTCTAAACAAAGGTTACATAATACATGATGTAATCTAAATAAAGTTAGACTGATTTGTTAATATTAATAAATGTTTTAAAAATAAGATCTCCCAAAGTCTTTTACATCCATTAATTTAAATCCAAAATTTTAAAATCAGTTGATTTCTTGATTTCTTCAGCTTCATTTTATGTATCTTTTTACCCAATTAACATTCTGTGTTATCTCTTTTAATAGTCCTTCACAAAGAACCATATATGTTTTGCAAATACTGTAAATTCCAACAACAATGGCAATAAAGCTTTGATTTTATGAATCAAATGAATCAACTTTATTGAATTTATGGGAACTGTAAGGGCATTTGACATAGTGGACTATAATATTTTATTTATTATTTATTTATATGGTGTGGTCAGTGTGAGATGACAATCACACAAAGTATCTGTGCCTGCATTCGAAACCGCATACTTCCATACTATATAGTAGGCAAAAATCAGTAGGCGAGTGAATAAGTATGTTTGAATCTTCAGTATTCATAAAAGAGTAGGCGAGAAATCCCCGGATGTCCTACTGCTTCAGCCCAGATTCTGAAGTGTTCATCCATGGACACTTTTCAATCCCAGGAGGCCAATACGTCATCATCGAACGTGATTGAGAACAGCGACGAGAGTGTTTACAAATATATGACTTGTGGGGAAAAAGTAAATATAAAGTAAGATCATTTGTTACTTCCAATACAGAGATCAAATGACTATGTGCTGTTAAAATGACAGCTTTTGTATTATATTTTGTATATTGCATCTTTGTATGATCTGAAATCACTGAAATCACGAAACCCCTGCGATCGTGGACAGGTACTTCATGATACTGTATATGAATATGAAGTGCACGAAACCCCTGCGATCGTGAACAGGTATTTCATGACACTGTATATGAATATAAATATTAAGTGTATCTGGCACGAAACCCCTGCGATCGTGGCCAGGTATTTCAAGACACTGTATATGAATATAAATATTAAGTGTATCTGGCACGAAACCCCTGCGATCGTGGCCAGGTATTTCAAGATACTGTATATGAATATAAATATTAAGTGTATCTGGCACGAAACCCCTGCGATCGTGGCCAGGTATTTCATGATACTGTATATGAATATAATTATGAAGTGCACGAAACCCCTGCGACCGTGGACAGGTATTTCAAGACACTGTATATGAATATGAAGTGCACGAAACCCCTGCGACCGTGGACAGGTATTTCAAGACACTGTATATGAATATGAAGTGCACGAAACCCCTGTGACCGTGGACAGGTATTTCAAGACACTGTATATGAATATAAATATTAAGTGTATCTGGCACGAAACCCCTGTGATCGTGGCCAGGTATTTCATGATACTGTATATGAATATAATTATTAAGTGCACGAAACCCCTGCGACCGTGGACAGGTATTTCAAGACCCTGTTTATGAATATGAAGTGCACGAAACCCCTGCGACCGTGGACAGGTATTTCAAGACACTGTATATGAATATGAAGTGCACGAAACCCCTGCGACCGTGGACAGGTATTTCATGATACTGTATATGAATATGAAGTGCACGAAAAAAGTGCATCCCTCCATAGCGCCATCACTTGGCAATGTCGCAATGGGGATGCACTTTTTTCCAGGGGTTTCAGTACAGCGTAATCGATACTGCGTCACCAGGCAGGCGTGGCCTATTTGAAAATTTGCATAGGTCACCGATCATGCGCAGTTAGGGAAAAGCCATTTGCTTCAGATACCTCCACTATTGCAGGGGTTTCGTGCACTTCATATTTATATACAGTGTCTTGAAATACCTGTCCACGATCGCAGGGGTTTCGTGCACTTCATATTCATATACAGTATCATGACATACCTGTCCACGTTCGCAGGGGTTTCGTGCACTTCATATTTATATACAATGTCTTTAAATACCTGTCCACAATCGCAGGGGTTTCGTGCACTTCATATTCATATACAGTATCATGAAATACCTGTCCACGTTCGCAGGGGTTTCGTGCACTTCATATTCATATACAGTTTCATGAAATACCTGTCCAAGTTCGCAGGGGTTTCGTGCACTTCATATTCATATACAGTATCATGAAATACCTGTCCACGTTCGCAGGGGTTTCGTGCCCTTCATATTTATATTCATATACAGTGTCTTGAAATACCTGTCCACGATCGCAGGGGTTTCGTGCACTTCATATTTATATACAGTGTCTTGAAATACCTGTCCACGTTCGCAGGGGTTTCGTGCACTTCATATTCATATACAGTGTCTTGAAATACCTGTCCACGTTCGCAGGGGTTTCGTGCACTTCATATTCATATACAGTGTCTTGAAATACCTGTCCACGTTCGCAGGGGTTTCGTGCACTTCATATTCATATACAGTGTCTTGAAATACCTGTCCACGTTCGCAGGGGTTTCGTGCACTTCATATTCATATACAGTGTCTTGAAATACCTGTCCACGTTCGCAGGGGTTTCGTGCACTTCATATTCATATACAGTATCATGAAATACCTGTCCACGATCGCAGGGGTTTCGTGCACTTCATATTCATATACAGTATCATGAAATACCTGTCCACGTTCGCAGGGGTTTCGTGCACTTCATATTCATATACAGTATCATGAAATACCTGTCCACGTTCGCAGGGGTTTCGTGCACTTCATATTTATATACAGTGTCTTGAAATACCTGTCCACGTTCGCAGGGGTTTCGTGCACTTCATATTTATATACAGTGTCTTGAAATACCTGTCCACGTTCGCAGGGGTTTCGTGCACTTCATATTTATATACAGTGTCTTGAAATACCTGTCCACGTTCGCAGGGGTTTCGTGCCCTTCATATTTATATTCATATACAGTGTCATGAAATACCTGCACTGTAAAAAAAAATCTCGTAAAAAAAACGGTCAAATGACTGGCAGCTACGGCTGCCAAACAAAAACCGTAATATTACAGTAAAATATCTTAATTGAAATAAAGTGCAAAAACAATAATTTTACAGAAATTTTCATTAAAGCTTTTACAGAAAAAAACATTATTTTACAGATTTTTCCTTGTTTCAATTACGATAATTTACTTTAATTTTACGGTTTTTGTTTGGCAGCCATAGCTGCCAGTCATTTGACCGTTTTTTTACAGGACTTTTTTACAGTGTAAAACCCTTATTTTAATGATTTTTCCTTGTTTCAATTAGGATATTTTACTTTAATTTTACGGTTTTTGTTTGGCAGCCGTAGCTGCCAGTCATTTGACTGTTTTTTTACGGGACCTCTTTTACAGTGTAAAACCCTTATTTTACAGACTTTCCCCTTTTTTGGTTACAATATTTTACTTTAACTTTATGGTTTTTGTTTGGCAGCCGTAGCTGCCAGTCGTTTGACCATTTTTTTACAGTGTAAAACCCTTATTTGACAAATTTTACCTAGATTATTACAATGAAAGCACTAAATGTTCTACAGAGAAACACTGTTATTTCACAAATCATTACAATACAAAACCTTCAATAAAGTGTCAAAGCATGCTCAAGGTGGAAAATTAACAGTTTTATTTAAACGACAAAAACCAGTCTGCAATACAAAGTCTGTGCAAATGCCATATAAAATTAACATTTTACATTTCAGCAATTTTTTAAAGAAATACAGCACAATTACATTAAAAGAACATGGGACAGTTTCATCAAAACGTTTAATTAAATATATGTTTAACTTAAAACTATTAGAAAATATTTCCTGATAATTCACTCTTCCACATGTAATCCAAGATGTTCATATCTTTCTTTCTTGAAGTCGAAAAGAAATTAAAGTTTTTGAGGAAAAGATTTCAGGATTTTTCTCCATATAGTGGACTTCAGTGGGATTAAGGTCAAGGATAATGGTTTCAAAATTTCAATAAAGCTTTCAAAGGGCTACAAGTTCCCAGTGACCCTTATTCCTTGGATGGGATGATGTAGAGCCCTTTGAAGCTGCATTGACAATTAATTTTTAATTAATTAATTAATTTTGGACCTTCAACCCGTTGGCTCCCATCGAAATATGGAGAAAAATCCTGGAATGTTTTCCTCAAAAACCTTTTCGACAGAAAAAGAGACAGACACGAGCATCTTGAATGACAGAGGGGTGAGTAAATTATCAGCAGGAAATATTTGTATCAGAATTGAACTAGTCCTTTAGAACTGAATAAATACAAAACCAACAATTTTATTAGTTTCAGATCAAAATTTAGATTACTGAATTTTTCATAACCAGTTATTCAGAGCTCCAAGGAGAAACTGAACTAAAAATGCATTTCTATCTCATCCACATCATTTTATCTTAATCATTGGGCTCCATATACAGTGGTGTTCAAAATTATTAGAACACTAGTATTTTTACCAGCTAAAAATGATTTTAATTCAGTTATGTCTATCTTTTGCTGTAGTGTTTCAATGGGTAATTTTATTTTATATTTCTAAACATTAATTTAGCCATTAAATGTAATAATCCAGTAAGATTTTTGT
This sequence comes from Garra rufa, assembly GCF_049309525.1. NCBI lineage: Eukaryota > Metazoa > Chordata > Actinopteri > Cypriniformes > Cyprinidae > Garra > Garra rufa. The sequence goes on from NC_133362.1 coordinate 43,551,530, forward strand.
TTGACAACAGCCAGTGCTCCAAACAGAGATCTGATCTTATCATCCATTCTGCACAGAATGACATGAAGAAACAGAACAAACTGAGACAGATTAAATCTAGAAGAACTGTGGCAATGTCTCCAAGATACTTCAAGAGACCCACCTGCAAACCTGAAAAACTATCCGCAAGTGCATCTTGTGCAAAAGCTGCTTTAAACACAAGATGATGGTCAAAAGAAGTTAATTGATAAAGAAAACATATACCATTTTTGACATTTATGATATTTTTATCAACATTCTCATTTTACAGAATTTGTACACAAGTGCTTTAAACTTTTAACAGTACTGCTTTGCTGGTAGGTTTCTTTAAGCATCTTGGAGATGTTGCCACAGTTCTTCTGGATTTAGATGATGAGATTAGACCTCTGTGTGAAGCACTGTCTGTTTTCATACTCCTTGTGTCACTGATTATTATAATTAATGGCAAAATGAACGCTTGGAAATGTAAACTGATATTTCATACTGACACACTATAGCAAATGATAGAAATAGTTCAGTTTAAACCATTAGTTAAGGCACTAGTTAGTTAGTTAAAATACTAGTGTTCTAATAATTTTGGGCACCACTGTAGCTCTGATAATTAATGTAATGTGAGAACAAGTAAAACCAAAACATACAACAAAAGGTCCATGACTCTGCACCAGAAGTGACAGACACACCAGATGAAGAGCAGTCCTCCTCCAAATGGTCAGTAATCAGCTGGGGGTAAAAAAACAAAACAAAACAAATTGAAAAAAGATAAAAATAAATTAATGTTAGTGTGTCTTAATGTTAAGAATGACATGATGTAGAATCTTAATGTTAGAAATGAATACTTACTTCCTCTGAAGATCATGTTGAAGATTTTCATTCCCAAAACTTCAGGATCATAAGGGGGAAACACACACACAAGCAATCAATTACATTAAAATTAATTTGTTTGATAGAACACTATCTACTTACTGACAGACATGGGCTTGCAAAAATGTACTCACCAGCTCCATACAAATCTGCACAGCTGATCCAAAATCCTGGTTTACATCTAGTATTCTTCTCCATGGAGTCCAATGATCATGCTTTCACTCAGGTCCTCTCTCTGTCAGATGAGTTCACATAACAGTGTTCCCTTCCGGGAACTCTACACTGCGTCCTGAGACACTTTGGGGAACGCCATTGGCGGGCCGCACTCTGAGTCATGTCCAACGTCCAATGAGAAACGGGAGTGACGTCACAGGCGCGGTGACGTCATCGACCAGGAAGTATATAAGCACGTGCGTTTGAAGCTGGCGTCAGCTTTTGTCATTCAGCGAGAGCGCTCTGTGTCTTTGTCTGTCTGGTTTTACTGCTGTTTTTTCGTGCCAAATTGCACCACTTTTATTTGAGCAGTATGCCAAAAGGGGGAAAACGATCTTTTAAAGCTAAAAGAGCGGTTGAGCAGCCACATAGAAAGTGTGTCCCTCCCTGCCAACGTTTCATTGTTGGTGGGGATACACACGATCTATGTGTGGTCTGCTTGGGAGCGGAGCATGCTAGGTCAGCCCTTGAGGGGGTTGGCTGCCCGCAGTGCGAGCGAATGCCGCTGCGGTTGCTCCGTTCCCGGAAAGCCCTCTTTGAGGAGGGGGCTTTCACTAGCGTTCCCCGTGGGTCTGGCCCCGCTTCCGCTGAGGCGGAGCGGCAGCTGCACTCATGGGGTTCGCAGGTAGATCTGCTGGAGGGAGTTGAGACGGGTGATCCCCTATCTCTCTCCTCACCCAGCGGATCGTATGACCTCCTCTTGGATGAGGAAGCCCGCACTGCGGTTCCTTCCCTCCAAGAGGAGGAGTCAGCGCTCCTTCTGTCTTCCTCCGAGGAGGTTGATGTTGAGAGCGTTGACACCCCACAACCGCCCCCCCATTCACCCCAATACGAGGAGCTAGTGGAGGTGCTGACTAGCGCGGTGGCCAAGCTTAACATCAGTTGGCCACCAGCACAAGACCATGAACCGCAGGGAAGCAGGCTCGATGAGCACTTCCTGCGGGCAAAGCCAGCACCTCCCAAACGGAGCCTTCCTTTTTTCCCCGATCTCCACAAAGAGATCAGGAGATCGTGGGAAAAACCGTATTCCTCGCGTCTCTTCTCCCCCACCTCTGATTACTACGGTAATGTGGGGGGGATGGAGGAATACGGTTACAGGGCGATGCCCCAGGTCGAGCAGACACTAGCGAGCTATCTGTCTCCCGGCCTGGCATCGTCCTTAAAGGCTCCGTCCTTACCCACCAGGCCACTAAAGATCACGTCTGGTCTAATGGGTAAGGCATATGCGGCAGCAGGTCAGGCTGGTGGTTGCCTACACACCATGTCTGTGCTCCAGGCATACCAGGCCGACCTGCTGAAGGAGTTTAGTGACGGTGAGGAAGTGAGCGTCACAGAGATGCGCAGGACCGCAGACCTGGCGCTCCGCGCCACCAAGGAGACCGCCCGTGCCATTGGGCGGTCTATGGCAGCCTTGGTGGCCGCGGAGAGGCATCTCTGGTTGACCCTGTCCGACATGAAGGAGAAGGACAGGGTCACGCTCCTGGACGCCCCCCTGCAGCCCTTTGGCCTCTTCGGTGACTCTGTGGACACTGTTGTCAGCAGACACCAGGAGGCCCGCAGGCAGGCAGCGGCGTTCCAGCGGTTTCTTCCTCGCCGCACTTACTCCTCTGGGGCTGCTGGACGGGAGCAGCCCCAGCCGCAAGCTAGCTCCTCGCACCGGGGTGCACAGAAAAGGAGTGTTGCTACCCGCACCCCTCCGGCTAAGCCTAGAGGGCGGGCTCAGCAACACTCCAAGCCGGGGTCCTCTAAGACTAGGCCGGACCTGAGGGTCGTCCTACAGTCTAAGAGGACCGCGGCTAAACGGCCCTGATGGTCGTGGCCCAGGGCCAATGAGGGCAGCCCCTCTCGAAGACTTAGGTGCTTCACCACCTCTGAGGAGTACGGTGACCACCTCTCTTCGGGGCCCTCAGGAGATTCGTCAGCTAACCCTGCCGGTGTTACAGGGCGCGGCAGTCTCCCGCGAACATCATTCTCTGGTCCTTCCGCCCGGAATCGTAGCGGAACCAGAGAGTTCGCCACCCCCACGGGGGTCTCTAGAGCGCTCACTTCAGGTGCATCCTGCCAGTTCGCTGCTACAGGTCACCAAGTTAGCTCCTCTAATAAATCCAGAGACCAGTCTCGAGAGGCTGGTTCCCTTAGTAGAATTTCTGGCAGCGTGGAAACTACTGCCAAATATTTCTATGTGGGTCCTGCGTACTGTAGAGAAAGGTTATTCCATTCAATTCGGCGCCAAGCCGCCGCCTTTCAGCGGGGTATTTCCTACTCTGGTAGGCCCCGAGCAGGCTCTGGTATTGGAACAGGAAGTGAATACTCTCCTGAGGAAGGAGGCCATCGAGGTGGTCCCTCCTCAACACAGAGAATCCGGGTTCTACAGCCGGTACTTCATTGTTCCCAAGAAGGATGGGGGCCTGCGGCCCATTTTAGATCTCAGACAGCTAAACCTCTCAGTAAGAAAACTGAAGTTCAAAATGTTGACTGTCAGACAGGTCGTGTCTCAAATCAGGTCCGAGGACTGGTTTGTCACGATAGATCTGAAAGACGCATACTTTCACGTCTCCATCCTTCCTCAACACCGGAAGTTCCTCAGGTTCGCTTTCAGGGGCAAAGCTTACCAATACAGAGTTCTTCCGTTCGGCCTAGCGCTCTCTCCCCGAACTTTCACGAAGTGTGTGGATGCTGCTCTGGCTCCACTGCGACTCCAGGGCATCCGCATACTCAACTACATAGACGACTGGCTCATCCTAGCCAGTTCAGAACAGTTAGCGGCTCAACATCGAGATGTTGTTCTTGCTCACATGAAAAAGCTGGGGTTGAGACTCAACGCCAAGAAAAGTGTGCTGTCTCCATTACAGAGAACCACTTATCTAGGTGTAATCTGGGATTCGACCACGATGCAGGCACGATTGTCACCTGCTCGGATCGAGTCGATCCTTACTGCAGCAAATGCGGTCAAGCTAGGCCTGCTACTCACTGTCAAACAGTTCCAAGTACTGTTAGGTCTTATGGCAGCTGCATCCAACGTGATACCTCTTGGACTGCTGCACATGAGACCACTGCAGTGGTGGCTCAAAACCAAAGGGTTTTCCCCGAGGGGGAACCCATTCCGCAAGATCAAGGTCACGCGGCGCTGCCTACGTGCCTTAGTCATGTGGAAAAAGCCCTGGTTCCTATTACAAGGTCCAGCGCTGGGAGCTCCTTGCCGCCGCGTCACGCTAGCGACAGATGCATCCCTCACCGGGTGGGGAGCGGTCATGAGTGGCCGCTCCGCCCAAGGCCTATGGAACGACCGGCATCACTCTTGGCACATAAATTGCCTAGAAATGTTGGCAGTGTTCCTGGCTCTGAAGCATTTCCTTCCAGACCTGAGAAACCGTCACGTGCTGGTCCGCACAGACAACACGGCGGTGGTCTACTATATAAACCACCAGGGAGGTCTGCGTTCACGCCCCTTATACAAGCTGGCGTGCCAGATCATCCTGTGGTCACAAGGGAAGCTTCTCTCATTGAGAGCAGTTCACATTCCTGGACGTCTCAATGTGGGAGCAGACGTCCTGTCGAGGCAGGGGCTGTGGCCCGGGGAATGGATGCTTCACCCTCAGGTGGTGAAGCAGATATGGAGAGTCTTTGGTCAAGCCCAGGTGGACCTCTTTGCGACTCAGGAGACATCGCAATGTCCCCTTTGGTACTCTCTAGTTCCTCCAGCTCCTCTCGGACTGGATGCCATGGTACAGACATGGCCGAGGCTTCGTCTGTACGCTTTTCCCCCGATCGCTCTGCTCCCGGGAGTTCTGGAAAGAGTGCGCCGGTACGGAGTACGGCTGCTGCTAGTAGCCCCGTACTGGCCGGCCCGAGTATGGTTCTCGGATATAATCGCCCTCCTCGACGGCTCTCCATGGGAGATTCCTGTCAGGAGCGACCTTCTTTCTCAGGCTGGGGGCGCAATATGCCACCCCCACCCAGAGAAGTGGAAGTTATGGGTGTGGCCCCTGAGGGGGCACAACTCATAGAAGCTGGTCTCTCAACCGAGGTTGTTGAGACCATCCTTCAATCCAGAGCTCCCTCTACGAGGAAACTTTATGGCCTAAAGTGGAACCTGTTTGCGTCATGGTGTCATGAACGCCGCTTAGACCCAGTCCACTGCCCGGTTGGTACAGTGCTGGAGTTCCTGCAAACTCGTTTGTCCGCTGGGTTAGCTCACTCCACCTTGAAGGTGTACGTGGCGGCTATATCGGCTTACCACGCCCTTCATGGCGGCCTTTCAGTGGGCAAGAACCCCCTGGTCTCACGTTTCCTCCGCGGTGCACTCAGGCTGAGGCCTCGTGCAAGACCGAAAGTCCCTACATGGGACTTGGCTGTGGTGTTGGAGGCGCTGTGTAAGCCTCCCTTCGAGCCTCTGGAGGAGGCCTCCGATCGGATGCTTACCCTAAAGACAGCACTGCTGCTGGCGCTAACGTCTCTCAAGAGAGTCGGGGACCTGCAGGCCCTTTCAGTGGCCCCTTCTTACATTGACTTTGCCCCAGGGTTGGCCAAAGCATTCCTTTACCCACGAGCTGGGTACGTACCCAATCAGCGACACCACAGCCAATAACGCTCCAAGCGTTTTACCCTCCTCCATTCGTGGAGCACGACCAGAGGAAGTATAATTTAATGTGTCCAGTAAGAGCACTGGACACTTATGTCCACAGAGCTGCCCTGTGGCGTAAATCAGAGCAACTTTTGGTCTGTTACGGCCCCCCTAAGAGGGGGTGCCCGGCTTCCAAGCCTACTATCAGTAAGTGGATCATTGATGCCATCTCTACTGCCTACGAGTCCTCTGGTCTCCCATCCCCGATGGGAGTCAAGGCTCACTCAACTAGAGGCATTGCAGCCTCTAAAGCTCTGATGGCAGGTGTCCCGATCCAGGACATCTGCAGTGCGGCGGGTTGGTCCTCACCTCTAACGTTCGTCAGATTCTACGAACTAGACCTCAGAGTCACTCCTGGCTCAGTCGTCCTTCAGCCCTAGCATTGCTAGGCCTAGAGGTGCTTAGGCGCTTTCCTCTATGGAGGAAAAGGATTTCTACCCTCTCGACCTGGCAGTCCTCCAGGCGAGAGGTGTGATATACTGCCTCGCGTGCCCGAGGGCCGAGGCCTGTGTTCCTCTTGTCTGGTGGTTGATCACAGACAGAGATGTTTTCTAGTGTCCTGGCGGTCCACCAGGCACTTCTTGTGTCCCTCTTGTTCTGGCCGTAGCGCAGACAAAGGTCTACCACTTCTCCTCGTGTGCCCGAGGGCCGAGGAGCCTTTCTCCCCCTGCACTGGTCTTGTGACAGGCAGCGGTTGAGAACCCTAGCCTCGTGTGCCTGAGGGCCGAGGCTCATTTATCCCTCTTGTCTGGTGGTTGATCACAGACAGAGATGTATTCCAGTGTCCTGGCACGTTCACCAGGCACTTCTTGTGTCCCTCTTGTTCTGGCCGTAGCGCAGACAAAGGACTACCACTTCTCCTCGTGTGCCCAAGGGCCGAGGAGCCTTTCTCCCCCTGCACTGGTCTTGTGACAGGCAGCGGTTGAGAACCCTAGCCTCGTGTGCCTGAGGGCCGAGGCTCATTTATCCCTCTTGTCTGGTGGTGGATCACAGACAGAGATGTATTCCAGTGTCCTGGCACGTTCACCAGGCACTTCTTGTGTCCCTCTTGTTCTGGCCGTAGCGCAGACAAAGGACTACCATTTCTCCTCGTGTGCCCAAGGGCCGAGGAGCCTTTCTCCCCCTGCACTGGTCTTGTGACAGGCAGCGGTTGAGAACCCTAGCCTCGTGTGCCTGAGGGCCGAGGCTCATTTATCCCTCTTGTCTGGTGGTTGATCACAGTCAGAGATGCATTATCACTCGCGTCCTGGCAAGATCACCAGGCGGAGTTTCCATAGTGTCTCATCAGGTAAGTATTACCAGACACTGGATTATGCTAACCTCGTGTGCCCGAGGGCCGAGGTACATTCTCTCCCTCTTGTCTGGTGGGCTCCACAGACAGAGATGTATTATCACTCATGTCCTGGCAAGTTTCCCAGGCTGAAGTGTACCAAGACACAACTTTTCCACCCTTGGCCTAGCAGACAAAAACTGGGCAGGGCCTTGGAAATTATGGGGGCGTTGATACCTCGTTCCCCAAAGTGTCTCAGGACGCAGTGTAGAGTTCCCGGAAGGGAACGTCTCAGGTTACGTATGTAACCCTGGTTCCCTGAGGGAACGAGACACTGCGTCTCGGACCATAATTCCCGCATCCCTGCTGCGCTCGCTTCATTCCTATAAGCCGACGCCAGCTTCAAACGCACGTGCTTATATACTTCCTGGTCGATGACGTCACCGCGCCTGTGACGTCACTCCCGTTTCTCATTGGACGTTGGACATGACTCAGAGTGCGGCCCGCCAATGGCGTTCCCCAAAGTGTCTCAGGACGCAGTGTCTCGTTCCCTCAGGGAACCAGGGTTACATACGTAACCTGAGACGTTCTCAGGTTACACATTTTGAAGTTCTGTCACATTTTGTGAGTTTGATCTTAAAACTAGCATGGGTGCACGATATGACCATATTGTTTCACAATAGTAATATATTACAGTATAGTTATTTATTATATTGTATTTCATTCAACATGCGATCAAAGTAGCAAATTAACGTTACAAACAATAGGACTAATACAAAGGCAAGTTAAGTACATTGAATGATTTTCTCTTTAGTGTTTGATTATAATTAAGAACGACTGCTGGTAATTATACTGCTGTAACTTTAAGAACAAAATGCACAGATCCAGTAACTGACACCAACCGGGTTTGTTAATCTGGACTCAAAACATTAGCGACTGTATTTAGGTCAATTAACGTTAAATCTTAAGTAAACTGTCTGTATTTGACTATTCAAGTGAGGTGCAGATTTCTTTCACTTCATATATTCAGCAAGACATAAATATAATGTTACCGCCTAGCCGCAGCTAACAGTATTAGCTCATACTAACAAAACACAGTAACACACACTGGTAGGATACTAAGATATGTAATAACGATTAGTATATCACTTCAGTAAACTGTATCTTAATATAACTAGCGTTACAGTCTATAGAACTTTATATAATAGTAAAGTGTACTTACCTTTTGCAGTTTGCATGATCTTTAGCTGCTGGAAAAAGTCCATATTCGCGTTTGTTTGTTCTCAATCTTCATTCCACAACCAAAACTCGCTCAAAATATGAATTAAACAGTCAGACGTAAAATAATCCGTTGCTGGAGGAGCGACCGAAGCAGACTGTACAAGAAGCCGATCAGCATATTCAAATTGGACCGGGAAACGGCTCCCTACTAGTCATTGGCCAGAATAATTAACGGCAGCGATAATCAAACGCTCATTGGCTGTCGCCGGTACCGTCATAGATTGCGACTTGCAGTGTTTCCGCCGGTAATGCGTGTTTTAAAAAGGAAAAGCGCGTCAACTGAGCGATAGTGAAAGTGAATTCGGGATACTAGTGTTTTGAGCGTTTAACAACTTAAATGATGCCCTGTAGGGATGGGCGATACCACTTTTTTTGTTTTCGATACGATACCGATACTTTTAAGGCCAGTATCATCGATATCGATACCGATACGATACTTCTAAACTTAACTTTTAAATTATTACATTTATTAAATTAATAAAAGTAAAATATGTAATTATACCCTTAACTTTATATTTGAAATGCATTTTAACATTTAATATGCCCTAATTGCAACTAATTAACTTTTATTTTTTTTACATGTGGTTAAAATATGTTTACTGTAGTGGTAACTACAAAACCTATAGTTAAAATACATAGTTTCATAAGGGGCTGCCAGTGACAGGCTGTTGCACACATAAAACACATTTTTTTTCTGACAGTGTATAATTTATATTAACATTACTACAAAACATGATCAATGAACTTTAAGTGTTAATTTAAAGAAATGTAATTTTGCACAAATTATGTAGGCTACAATTTCAGGTGGTTATTGTGAAAGAGCTCAAACATGTTTTTATTTTCTGTCCTCTGATAAGCATTGTTCTGGGCTGCCGTTCCCAAAAGCATCAATGCTTATGATACTTTTGGGAAACGCAGCCCTGTTTGAATGCACTGTCTGAAGTGAGTGAATACTCTCTGTGATTGATTGATTCTGTCTTGCAACATTTGCGTGCGTTTAGATGAGTAAGAAAATTGTTATATTGTGAACAGTTATTCCCTAACATAGGTTATACGTCCAATTCAATGCACACTGTATGCCTTGCTTTTTGTTAAATAAACAAAATCACTGGTAAAAAAAAAAAAACACCTTAGTATCGATATTTTTAATTTTAGTATCGATACTTTCGATACTCGCATCAGCATCGATATATCGATACTTTAGGATCGATATGCCCATCCCTAATGCCCTGCTCCTCACACTACATTATTATCCTACTATATATTCCACCAGAGAGGACTGCGACTGCAAACGTATTGTCATTTGGACTACTGTGGTATTGCTTTTTGACTTGACTTCTGCAAATAAATGATACACTCGCTCTTTATTGGTTAATTTGTTCTTTATAAAAATAAACAATTTTTAATGCAATACATTTTTAGTGCATGGTTACAGGATTTGTGGATTTTAAGACTGATTTTCTATTTTATATATATTCTACTTCTGTTTTATTTAAAATTACAGAGTTTTAATGCAAAATACACCTTAAATATAAATCTAATAAGATTTACTTTCAAATTACAAAAAGAACATTAAATTGTTAGTATGGACATAAACCTTAATGAGCAACATTATTTAATTACAGATTGTTTTTGTAATTTTACATCAATATGTAAGTAGTTTAAGAAAACAGAAAAAATACTGTAAAAAATACAATAATTTTTTGTATAATAAAAAAGAGAATTCCTGTAATTTGTCATTAATGGAGTAATACTTAAAATAACAATTAAGTTGTTAATTTACAGATATTGTTTGTAATTTTACAAAGTTTTTAACATAATTTAAAATAACACAAAAAATACTGTAAAAATAATACAGTATTTTTTCTGTATAAAAAAGAAAAAAATACTGTAATTTGTCTTTAATGAAAAAGGACCTAAAATAACAGTCAAGTTGTTAGTTTACATATATTGTTAGTAATCTTACTAAGTTTTGAATGTAACTTGAAATAACAGAAAACTACTGGAAAAAATTTACAGTTATTTTTTGTAAAATTAGGTTTTTTTTTTAACAGTGTGTCCAAGATCGCAGGGGTTTCGTACCCTCCCAGCCGGCACATGACCGACCTTCAACGTTGAAATTTCGTTGAAATAAGGTCAGTTGTTGTTTCAACAGTGAAACAACGTTGATGTGACGTTGAATGCTAAATGGTTGAAGATCAGTCAACACATGACCGAAATTCAACGTTGAAATTTGTTTGAAATTAGGTCGGTTGCTGTTTCAACGGTAAAACAACTTTAATAAAACTTTGAATGCTAAGTAAGGGATAATGTACAGGCAGCCGGTAGTTATCGCAGAAATAATCCCCGACAGTGTGATCAGGATATTTCTGCGATAACTACCGGCTGCCTGTACATTATCCCGCTTATTACACGGCTACTTGCCACATAAGGAAAAAAACTGGACATGAATATGAATTTGAAACCTTTTATTGGCATATTTGTTTTAAATTAACATTTTTATCCTTCCGCGAAACGATATAGTACCACGTGACTAACATTCAAACTATGTACGTTAGTAAGACAATTTAAATAGATTAATGTCGAAATTTTCCATTGTTAATTGTGGTTGTCCAGTGTTTGTCACAAGATGACGCCAAACGGTAATCTTTGTTGGCACGGAGGGATTTTAAACATACAAGTAGTACCGGCTATGCGTTATTACTTTGGAGCGGTGATTATTTGAAAAGAACGAACCCGCAAATGTCTCAACTGACCAATCAGAATCAAGCATTCCAAAGAGCCGTGTAATAAACGGTTATATATACCTTCAAAAGCAAGTGTTTAAATTATAATATTAATAATAATAATAATAATTAACAAGGTTAACTTATAAATCAACATAAGATCATGTCCTCAGCATACAAAGAAATGTTTGCCTTTTAAATGATTATGGACATTATTATTTCATGAAACTTATTATAAAATATAAGTGTAGCCTATATGTTAAATATAAATCATCACCAACAATAAAACTAAATACATTTCGCTACCACATGCTGAAACAATTCCTATTGGTTGTTTTACCTTACTGCTTTGATCATGATTGGTTCATCTGGCTGTCATTCAGGAAACTGAGAGGTGAAACTGCGCGCCTTTGTAATTTAAAAAATTTGACCGTTACCGCATTTTCTAGTGAGGCTGTGAGCTGCATAGACTGTATGAGAGCTGCTGCTCACCGAAATTATTCAGTTGGTCCCGAATTATTTTATATTTTCCTGTTATAATTTTATTTTGAGCGAATTTGAATTGTGAGATCTCAACGGAGAACAAAAACCGGAACACAGAGGAAATAGACGTGAGCTGTAAGTCTCTGAAAACATACAGCACTGGCTAAATCAGGTAAGACAATAAGTATTTATTATTACCTTTCAAAAATAGTACAAGAGTTTACAAATTGGTAAAGGACATGTAAACTGCAGAAGTTAAATACTTGAGTGTGTGTTTGTAATACTTGAGTGTGTAATAAAGTTAGCTGCTTTATTACAGACGGCAAAAGTTAGATGCTAATCGCATTTAGCGCGCTAGCAATATTAAGTTAGCTCATCTGGTCGTATATATATATCTGGTGTTGTTGTGTGTTGCTATTATTTGTTAATGTCTGTCTTTTAGAGATTCACATTTTTCTATATAAATGCCATGCATTACTGCAGGTGTGTTTGCATTTTAATCCTATAATAACAGTCCTAAAGATGACATGCTGTATCTTTCTTTTCTGAATATCATATGACAGCAAATGTCTTTCATTAAAATGAATTAAGATTGTTTAAAGGAATGGTTTAAAACGAAAAACAGCTTTTTAAGAAAATTTCAGTAAACCATTTATTCTTTCCCATTGTAGAGTCATTAAGGATCCAGCTTATTGGCAGCTTGGTAAGGAAATGTTCATCTGCTACTTTGCACTGTCAGTTCTGGTAGAGATTCATTGATCTTTTGTTATAAGTTTATTTAATGTAATACAAATGTACTCACTATGATTTTACTTGTTTCACTAACTCAAGTCAAGTCACCTTTATTTATATAGCGCTTTTAACAATACAGATTGTGTCAAAGCAACTGCACAGTATTTAAACAGAACAATAGTGTGTAAGTAACGCATTATTGTAAACAATCAATTTTCAGTTAAAGGCAGTTCATCAATGAATTCAGTGATATCATCGTCAGTTCAGTTCAAATAGTATACGATATCGCTGGAAAGTGTCCCCAACTAAGCAAGCCAGAGGCGACAGCGGCAAGGAACCAAAACTCCACAGGTGACAGAAATGGAGAAAAAAACCTTGGGGGAAACCAGGCTCAGTCGGGGGACCAGTTCTCCTCTGGCCAGATGAAACCAGCAGTTTGTACCAATGTCTGATTGTAGAGAACTCATCAGGATCCTGTGGTGTAGCGCCGATGGACGTCTAGGTTGGCGAGGTCTTTAGTGATGATCCGTCTCTGGAGCTCATCTTGTTGACATCCATGGCTATTGAAGTCATCTCCAGGTGGTGATCCATGATCTAAGCTGGGTACGGACTGGATCCGGGGGACTGCAGTGACCATCTGATCTGGATACAGGCTGGGTCTGGTGGCTACGGTGACCTCGGAATAAGAATGAAACAGACTAATATTAGCGTAGATGCCATTCTTTTTACGATGCAACGACTGCATCAGATGTTATGGTAGGTGTTTTCGGTTCCGGCTGACCTAATTAATGCAGCCTAACAATCCTTTAACGGATTTGAATTATAGGAATGTGTTAATATTTTATGTGTAAGCCAGGTTAAAGAGATGTGTCTTTAATCTAGATTTAAACTGACAGAGTGTGTCTGTCTCCCGAACAGTGTTAGGTAGATTGTTCCAGAGTTTAGGCGCTAGATAAGAAAATGATCTGCCACCGGCAGTTGATTTTGATATTCTAGGTATTATCAAATTGCCAGAATTTTGAGAACGCAGCTGACTTGAGGGACTATAATGCGATAGAAGCTCGCTCAAGTACTGAGGAGCTAAACCATTGAGGGCTTTATGAGTAATTAGCAAGATTTTAAAATCTATACGATGTTTTATAGGGAGCCATTGCAGTGCTGACAGAACCGGGCTAATATGGTCATACTTTCTAGTTCTAGTAAGAACTCTAGCTGCTGCATTTTGGACCAGCTGGAGTTTGTTTATTAAGCGTGCAGAACAGCCACCCAATAAAGCATTACAATAATCTACCCTTGAGGTCATGAACGCATGAATTAATGTTTCAGCATTTGACATTGATAGCATAGGTCGTAATTTCGATATATTTTTAAGATGGAAAAATGCGGTTTTGCAAATGCTAGAAATGTGGCTTTCAAAGGAGAGATTGCTATCGAATAGGACGCCTAGGTTCCTAACTGATGACGACGAATTTACAGAGCAGCCATCTAGTATTAGACTGTGTTTTAGGTCATTACTTGTGGAGGTCTTAGGTCCAATAATTAACACCTCTGTTTTTTCAGAATTTAACAGTAAGAAGTTATTCGCCATCCAGTTTTTAATATCAGCTATGCATTCTGTTAGTTTTTCGAATTGATATGTTTTGCCGGGCTGCGAAGAAATATAGAGCTGAGTATCATCAGCGTAACAATGAAAGCTAATACCATGTTTACTGATGATATCTCCCAAGGGTAACATGTAAAGCGTAAAAAGTAATGGCCCTAGTACTGAGCCTTGAGGTACTCCATACTGCACTTGCGATTTAAATGATACCTCTTCATTTATTGCCACAAACTGATGACGGTCAGATAAGTACGATTCGAACCAAGCCAGTGCACTACCATTAATGCCTACATAATTTTCAAGTCTATTTAAAAGAATGTTGTGGTCAATAGTATCAAATGCAGCACTAAGATCCAGTAGTACTAATAGAGAGATGCAACCATGATCGGTTGACAAGAGCAGGTCATTTGTAACTCTAACAGTGGCGGCTCCTGACAAATATCTCTGGGGGGGCAACTGTTCCGAAGATGGTAAAGATAACCGCTTTAATGGGTAAAATTATGATAAAATTCAGATAGCCAACTTTACAGCATTACATTACATTGTTTGATTTGGTTTCCCTGTTCCTAGATGGCAACATCAGGCATGAATTGTACAAACTGTACAGTATTTTAAATAGCTATATTAAATTTATCGCAATGGTCTCAAATAAAACATGAAACACTTCCACCATGGCCATCAAGAAACACATTGTCATCAACTAGTTTGCCCTCTAAGAGTAAAAAAAAAGCAAAAAAAAAGCAAAAAAAAAAAGCAATACTGCTTTACAATTAAAGACTTTTTATTTCTCATATCATTAAAACTGTAATTAATCAAATCTTTTCAGAACATATTCAGTATAAATTTGGCTGCCAATATGCAATGAATACAACTATTTAAAATTCAACATTTGAAGAATACAACATATAACATACAAGGCCGTAACCAGGGTTTGAGAATTAGTGAGGTCCGAAGTAAGGTGTTAAGAATTGTGCTTTAATAACACACCCACAAATGCACTACATATAGCCTAAACTTCAAAATAGACAGACATGTAGATGATTGTGAAAGATTTTTTATTCAGTATGTTTTACATGGAAAGTTGTTTTTTTTTTTTTTTTTAGCTGAGGGAATTTTTATTTTATAACAAGTTATAAAAATAACGTTAGAATAATGACACTGGCATAAAACTAACGTTCAACTTTCCACTTTATAAACGTCCCAAAGTGTCACACTAAATTGGACAAACGAGTCAAAAAACACGTATAATAGGTGGATCTGGCAACAAACGGAGGCTGCTGCACCTGCGCTCTCACTCAACGCGTTCTCAAGCCCCGTTCACTGCGCTAGCTTCTCGCAGCAACATGAACTGCAAACACTTATGTGATATGAGGTGGTTTAAACGGCTAAATAATCATTCAAAGAGCTTGACATTTTATTTTTGAATATAAAAAATGACCGAGGTCCGGACCTCGGTGACCTCATAGCTGGCTACGACCGTGATAACACCATTTAATAACACACATCACTTGTACTGAAATTTTGCTCGCCTCTCTTTTAAGCAGGCAAAGTGATCAATTACCCTCTCATTAAAATCAGGCATGTTCCTGACAAGTTCCCTCTCCATTGAAAGCATGGCCAATGCGTTCAGACGTCTCGCTATGTGTGCGTGCTGTACATCTTCGAGCACGCATCAGTGCGTATTACGAAATCACGTTGGGGCGAGCCCTCCCGGTGCCCATTGAAATGCATTGTAGGGTTCAAAATGTGAAGAAAAAAAATCTCACAATATAACTCAATGAGACCGGCTGGGGCGATTTTCAATCTGACTGAGATCGCCCCAAGGGGGCGGGGTTTTTGGTTGGAAAGTGACGTTCAGGCTGTTGATTGTACAGTAATATGCAGACTAGGACCAGCAAAATAAGACTCTTTTTCACCTCTCTTTTTTCATGTGGCTCAAGGAGGGCGATGCACTATCGCCCACCATGGGCCAGCCGCCCCTGAACTCTAATAAGAGCAGTCTCAGTACTATGATATGGTCTAAAACCTGACTGGAAATCCTCACAGATACCATTTTTCTCTAAGAAGGAGCATAATTGTGAGGATAGTACCTTTTCTAGTATCTTTGACAGAAAAGGGAGATTCGAAATTGGTCTGTAGTTAATTAATTCAGTGGGGTCAAGTTGTTAATAGTATTCAGAAGAGGATCTATGACTTCTAGAAGTACCTCCTTTAGTAGCTTAGATGTAATAGGGTCTAACAAGCATGTTGTAGGTTTAGATGATTTAACAATTTTATACAATTCTTCCTCTCCTATAATAGAGAATGAGTGGAATTGTTCCTCAGGAGATCTACAACGCATTATCTGATGCGATACTGTAGCGGGCGGCTGTATGGTTACAATTTTATCTCTAATATTGTCTATCTTGGAGATAAATTACTTCATAAAGTCATTACTTCTGTGCTGTTGGGAAATGTCTGCACCTGTTTCTGCTATATTTTCGTTAATACGTTTTTAATGCTTTTCTATAAGATAAGTTACATTCACACCAGGCAGTACGAAAAACCTCTAATTTTGTTTTCCTCCAGCTGCGTTCCATTTTTCGTGCTTTTCTCTTTAGGGCGCGAGTGTGATCGTTATACCATGGTGTTACACTGTTTTTCTTAATTTTTTTTAAGCGCACTGGAGCAACTGTATCTAAGGTGCTAGAAAAGAGAGAGTCCATAGTTTCTATTACATCATCAAGTTTTTCTGAGCTACTGGATATGCTGAGGAATTCAGATAAGTCAGGAAGATTACTTACAAAGCAGTCTTTTGTAGTGGAAGTGATGGTTCTACCGTACTTGTAGCAAGGAGTTGAATTAACAGTTTTAGCTACCTGGAGTATACAAGAGACTAGATAATGATCTGAGATATCATCGCTTTGCGGCAGAATTTCAACACCATTAAAGGAGAACTCCGGTGTGATATTGACCTAAAGTGTATTCAATCATGATACCGAGTGTGAACGTACCTTGCATATCTCATCTCGGTTTGTGTCCTGCAGTCCGAAATCTGGGGTCAGTTAGCCGATGCTCACAACAGGTTGTCAATGAGGGTGAATCGGGCATCGGAGAAGCCATGTAAATAAATCACAGTTTTACGCCATTTACGAGGCACAAAGTAGCTCCACACTTCATTGGTAGACTTCCAAGGGCCCTGACATTTAAAACGAGACATTGAGAACTCAGAAAAAGCACCGGTAGTTTATTTACAAGAAGATTTATACAGACATTTTCCACCAGAAACAGACCGGTCGCCTCCATCTTGAATTTAGTCACGATAAGTCGAGTGTCGAGCACGAAGGAAACTACAACCTGATAAGTTGATAACCTGATAAATTCCTTGGTGCTCGACACTCGACTTATCGTGACTAAATTCAAGATGGCGGCGACCGGTCTGTTTCTGGTGGAACATGTCTGTATAAATCTTCTTGTAAATAAACTACCGGTGCTTTTTCTGAGTTCTCAATGTCTCGTTTTAAATGTCAGGGCCCTTGGAAGTCTACCAATGAAGTGTGGAGCTACTTTGTGCCTCGTAAATGGCGTAAAACAGTGATTTATTTACATGGCTACTTCGATGCCCTATTGACTCTCATTAACAACCTGTTGTGAGCATCAGCTAACTAACCCCAGATTTCGGACTGCAGTGGACAAGATGAGATGAGATATGCAAGGTACGTTCACACTCGGTATCATGATTCAATACACTTTAGGTCAAAATCACACCGGAGTTCTCCTTTAACATCAATTCCATGTGACAGTATTAAATCTAGAGTATGATTTCGGCAATGAGTAGGACCTGACACGTGTTGTCTAACCCCAATAGAGTTCAAAATATCTAAAAATTCTGTTCCTAATGCATCTTTTTCATTATCAACATGGATGTTAAAATCACCCACTATTAAGACTTTATCTGCGGCCAACACCAACTCGGATAGAAAATCAGCAAATTCTTTAATAAAGTCTGTATGGTGCCCTGGTGGCCTGTAAACAGTAGCTAGTACAAACGTCATGGCGGATTTATCATTAGCACTTGTTTCTCTGGATAATGCTATATGAAGCACCATTACTTCAAACGAGTTATATTTGAAGCCCGTTCTCTGAGAGACATTGAGAATATTGCTATAAATAGTAGAAACACCTCCCCCTTTACCTTTTAGACGCGGTTCATGTTTATAACAGTAATCTTGGGGGGTGGACTCGTTTAAAATAATGTAATCGTCTGGTTTTAGCCAGGTTTCTGTCAAACAGAGCACATCTAGGTTATGATCAGTGATCATATCATTTACAAAAAGTGCTTTCATAGAAAGGGACCTGGGGTCCGTTCTTCGTACCTTGCTTACTACATCCAAGATCAAATGACACATCCAAGATCAAATCATCTCGCTAACTATGAGCTCGCTATTCCGGTTCTCCGAACGCACCTGTTGTTGATGATTAGTATAGCTGGATGAAGTTATTTGAGATCACTGAGTGGCTTAAAAGGGGCTACGTATCGATAGTAGAAACATTGATCGGCAACTCTTTGATTGGTCGGCGAACATGACGAAGGAGCGCGCTCAGTATTTTTTTGCAGCAGAGCAAGAACTCTTGATTGAGGGATTTCAGGAGTTTCAGAGTTTAATTAAAACGCAAGGGAACACTGCAAAGGCTGGAAAAGCAAGGAGAGAGGGCTGGCAAAAAGTAGTGAACAAATTAAATGCGTTAATGCTGCCCATGTTACATGTTTTTTCCTTGATATGTTATTTTATTTATATTTTTATTTTTTAATACACTACCGTTCAAAAGTTTGGGGTCAGTAAGACTTGTAATAGTCTTGAAAGAAGTCTCTTATGCTCATCAAGGCTGCATTTATTTGATTAAAAATACAGAAAAAACAGTAATATTGCAAAATGTTTTTACAATATAAAATAATGTTTGTTTTTTTATTTTAACATACTTTAAAATAGAATTTATTCCTGTGATGAAAAGCTTTTTCCCCCCAGGATTCTTTCATGAATAACAAGTTTAAAAAGTACAGTGTTTATTCAATATATATATATATATATATATATATATATATATATATATAACAATGTAAATTATTTATTATTAAATTTTATATATTATATATACACTTTCTTGCAAGATAGTTTTCTTTTCCCACGTGAGTCAGTCCGCGTCAGTCGTGCTCTTTAACCAATCAGATGTGACCTCGCCATTTCAACCAATCATAACCCGCCAGGAGCGCAGCCTAAATCCTGTTTACATGAAATAAACCTGCTCCAGAGCAGGTTTAAGCTTGCGCACCTGTTGCTATGACAGCAAGTCCAGGATGAGCTTCGAAGAACCAAACAATCCAAGATCATGCCAAATCGTCAACAATCAAATCCAGCTAACTTAGTTAGCGAGGTACGAAGAACGGACCCCTGATATTCAATAAGCCAAGCTTTATCAATTGTTTCTCTGTATTATATATATTTTTTATTTGTTGAACATCAATTAAATTGTTACTCTTACATTGCTTTGGACGTTTAATGTATTTTCTTGCTCGGGGAACAGACACAGTCTCTATAGTGTGATATCTAGGTGAAAGGGTCTCTATGTGCTGAGAATTAACTGATTTCTGTGACGTGAGGCGGCTAGCAGACGGTCAGTTTAGCCAGTCTGTCTGCTTCCTGACCTGGGCCCCAGTTAGTCAAGTGCAAACACTAACACTGAATAAACAAACAAACCAAAACCAGGAGCATAAACAGAGAACATGTAATGTTATCAACGGACAAGGGGTAGTGAGCAGACACAGACTTAAATACACAGAAAAACAAGGCGTGGTTTCAAACGAGATAACTGGATAACGAGGGGGAAATACAAATATGGGGCAAGACTAAACCAAAAGGACTAAACCGCAAGGGGGAGAACAAGGGTTAAACCATTTAAACTAGAAACAGAGGGGGAAAAACACTGGGAAAACAAAACAGAACAGGCTAAAACCTGACAGATATATGATAAAACACTATTCTTTAAAAATAACATACTATTTTCTAATCATTTTTCAATCATTTTGCCAATTTTACACGTCCATGTTGACCAACATGATATTTTCATCTAAAATATCACAAAATAAGTTATATATTATTTTCAAACTTTTATTATTTTCACCATTATAAGTGTGTCTCTGTTTACATAAGAAATATTTATTCAAATAAAACATATTTTTTTGTAAATATTTTATGATTTGTGTGTGTCCCTCAGTTTAACTTATCACCCCATCACACTAACTTGTTTTATCTATAATTAATGTATTGTTGCTTAAATCACAAAGAGGACTTGACGTCATTTGAGCCTTACAGCCACCAAGAACAAAAGCAGGCAAGTACTGACATTCTTTTACATTGTTTATTTGATGTTTTTTTTTTTTTTTCATGTTAGACAGGGTCCATCAAGCTTAAACCAACCACCCCGTCATGCAAAGTAGATAGGGAAAACTTTTTTTATTAATTCTTTTACAGTATTAATGTAAAGAAAATCAAATTTCAGATTGAATGCATGCATGCTAGGTGAGAAACTTGACCACATGGGAGATCTGCGGCCATTTTGGGATGAAATTGGGATGAAATTTGGTAATGAATGTGATGGGGGTGGGGGGGGGGGGGTGGATGGGTTCTGCTTCCTATTTGAATGAGAAGATGTGTGAAACTATTCTAATATAGGATTCTAATATAGGTAGGGTGACCATACAGGTGTCTTTTTTGATTGGTGCGCAGTAATGCTTCAAGTCAAATGAACGAACAAACACGTGCACATATTTGCATTGCTTTGATCGTTCTCTGTAGATCTCACCTTCTCACGTGCAATGCCATGATTGGTCGATTCTGTACAATACCTTTTTGTTATTGGTCAAACTACTTTGGATGTTTTTTGGCAATATTTAGATTGTGGCCAGGATGTGTCCCATATAAACGGCACATATGGCCACCCTAAATATAGGCTAATTAATTTTTAATCAGTATTTTCTGTTATCTTAACCATGTTTGGTTCATTTTTTTATTTTTTATAAAAAAAAAAGTTTAAAAAAAAGTATTGCGAAATGACGGGGTTTCCATTAACCAATGTCATGTGACTAAAACATAATTTTTTCCTCTCGCGATAAGTCATGGCAACGGATTTTTGTGGGATTTTGGCTTTATTTGATCCAATGTGACCTGTAAATGCAAAAAACGTTTCCATTGCTGTTTTGCGAAGTATTTCTTTTTTTCGAATTGCCTGAAAAAACATGTCATGTGAGCATAAAAACTTTTTTGCAATATATGGGAGTGTTTACGCAATTGACATTGGGCGTATTTCAATTTGCACAATATAAAGGGTAATGGAAACACAGCTTATGTCAATTTCTCAGTAAGCGTGTTTCCATTACCCTTTAAATTGTGCAATACTTTTTAATCAACATTTATAAAATAGCACCAAAGTTTGGCTGAAAACCTGTAATGGAAACAGCTACGATCTCTTTCACTCGCTCACTCACTCACTCACTCACTCACTCACTCACTGTTTCACTCAAAGTGGTGTGTGATTAAATATGACAATGACCTTTATCCTGGGATCATAATGGATACAGATGAAACACATGCCCTTGTGAAATGTATGCACCATGTTGGGGCCAACAGTTCTTCTGGCCTCCAAGAGATGACTTCCTGTGGTATCTCTTTGATGATGTGCTCGAAATCATTCAAGAACCACAGCCTGTGACATCCCGCCACATTGAAATTCAGAATGATGTGTGGATGCGACTCTCTCAGTCACTGTTGTGATGCTCATTTCCGTTTTTCAGAGCATAAGCATGAGTTTTCTATTGCATCTCCTATTTCAATGTCTCATCTCCCCCAGTTTTTAAAGTTTGAAACCAGCAGTTCATATATAGAAACACTTTGTCCATATCACCCCGTCACTGTCATGTATCTGGTCTGTCTTCTCATCATGAACTCTTGCACACACATTCTGGACTGCAATCCCCATAAGCCACTGCACCAATCACTGCACACAGCTGCTCCTTGTTTCCCACTGAACTGATTGCTGCACACACCTGTTTCACATTTACCCACATGCATTTAAGCCACAGACACACACACTTCCTTGCGAGGTCTTATCGTTCCATATGGTCGTAATTCTAAGCGTTTTTCTCTGTGTTGGATTATCTGTGTATGACTCTGGACTGTGTACCCCGTTGACGATTCCTGCTTCCTGCCATTGCGACCATTCCCTGTCTATCGAACTGTTTCCCGGATTACCTACGTTGTTCCTGTTTTCTGGTGATTATTCTGACCTGTTGACGATTCTAATAAATGCTGCAAATGGATCCGCACGTCTCAGTCTGACTCCTTGTGACAGTCACAGTGAACCACCCCATCACAGGGTCATTTTGTAAACAGTTTCTATAAATAAAATGAAATGTTACCTGATTTAATGTTGTATATGATATTCTTATTGTGTGGACTAATTAAATAAATGCAACTTCATTTGTATTTTTTGAGTGAATTTGTTTTGTAACAATGAGGCCATTAAAATGTCAAATTCATTTTTCAAGATTAAAAATACTTTTTTTTTTAATTAAATTACAGACTCTCTTTTGATGGTTTCCAAAAAAGGGACAATTCATTATTATGAAAACGTAACATTTTAAAAATATATTTAATGTTTTACTGCTCTAATGGCATACACATCGTCCGTAACGGGGTGGTACAAGAAAGGTGCCCTTGCCTGAAGAAAAAGGATAATATTAATAAGGAGTTTGTGCCTGAGGTAGGAAAATATGTTTTTTTGGAGGGTTAACTTGTCTTTCAAGTTATAGTCTTTTTTTATAGAAGGTTTATTTTTAATGAACTTTTTGAAAATTGCAAAGTGGAAATGGCACCCGTTTCGTATAATGACTCTTACATGTTGTTTGAACATAAATGTGTGTTGGCAGTTTGTGTACACAACTACCCTATAATGTTAAACATCCACCCAGTGGTTTTTTAAAAATCCATATAAATCAGGTTGGTGCAGATAGCCTTGTGGGCAGCGTTTATGCATAATGGAGATGGAATGGAGCAAGATTATAATTGCCAAGCGACCAAGAAAATTGTGTATGTCAAGTCTGGTTATGTTGTCAGAGTTGCGGGTAGAGATGAAGCACAGGCACATGAGTCTGGCCTCCATGTTCCTCCATAACAGCAGGAGCTGACAACTCTGTGGCAGCTTCCATAGCTGAGACAAGGAGAGCAGGCTGCTCAGTAATGGGCTTTGTGGCAGCAGCAGGGAGAGTGGACTGTTCTGTGGCAGGCTGTTCTGGACCAGGTTCCCCAGGAACCTCTGGGACCACCGGAGTCGGGTCCTCCAGGACCACTTGACTTGAGACCACCAGAATCGGGTCCTCCAGGACCACCGGACTTTGGACCATGAGAGCCAGGTCCTCCAAGACCACCAGACTTGGGACTACCAAAGTCAGGTCCTCCAAGACCATCAGACTTGAGACCACTGGAGCTTGAATGGAACAAATCTTCCTTTTCTACTGCTTACAAGAACGACGTGACCTTGATGAGGTGGCCACCTCTGGACCTGGATGCCTGAAGTGCACTTGCTCTTTACCACAAGTCATACGCGAGCCGTTTTTAAAGCTTCCGGTGAGAGAACATGCACTCAAGTTATACTTGGCTTCTGCTAACAAGGACAAAGGGTCAGTGAAGACGAAGAAGAGGATGTTCTGTTCCATTTTATACTATGAGCACATGAGCACATGGCATAAACAAAACACACAAGCCATGTGCTCAAACAAAATACACAAGAGTGTCCAGCTGATGACTGTGACATATGTCTCATTCTGTTACATATTTAAACTCAGTGCAGGTAGTCTATCCACCCTATTTTGTATTGCAGAAATATGTTTTTTTTTTTTTTGTGTGTGTGTGTGTGTGTGTGTGTGTGTGTGTGTGTGTGTGTGTGTGTGTGTGTGTGTGTGTGTGTGTGTGTGTGTGTGTGTGTGTGTGTGTGTGTGTGTGTGTGTGTGTGTGTGTGTGTGTGTGTGTGTGTGAATGTGCAAAACTTCTAACGAATTGGCCACTCTATAAATAAGAATAACAAATGCTAGTAAATGGTAAAACTATTTGCACTACAAACCACTGTGTTTATCAATAATAAATTAAAATAATATGATAAAATATACCAGATTGCAGTATCAAGCAGCATAATGGACGAATTTGTTTAAAAGAACAGGAAGCGGATGACACCAGACACCTTGCACATTCAACTTACAAATACAGATCTGTTCTTACATTAAAAATAAGGTGAACAGAAAATGCAAGGCCACTGTGCAAGGTTTACAGTAGTCAACATTTGAAGTGGATCAAAAAAGTTATTCAAAGCTGTCCTAAGACAAGAACCGGTATTGTTTTGGTTTTAGGACAACTTTGATGAAGGTTTTGATCCACTTCAAATGTTAACTACTATAGTGCATTAGCTGGTGGCACCTAAGCTGGATCAAAAGGCCTACCTTGTATATGTCAGTGTGGACAGGCTAGGAAGAAAGAGACCACTAGGGTCCAACTACTACAATAAATACAATAATTGCACAATTGTAATGAAACCCGACTACACCACTCTGATATAACACACAGAGAAAAACTAAAACTAGAATAAGAAACAAGTTTGTTGCACTAGTATGAACCAGAGACATGAGCACCATACAAAATTATTTTTATTGAGTCACATCAAATAAAAACACACACACATATCAGTAACACACATAATAGAAGGCCATGCCCTCAAATCTTACTATACAATATTTTACACAAAGGAGAATTCACACCATCACTCATCGATAATGTTACGATTGAGCCTCCCGCAATGTCTCTCCCGCACCATCAGAGGGAGCCTCCACCCGAGTACTAACCTGTCAATTCGGACTCCATTTCCCATGCCTAGGATTGACCCCTCACCTATAGCTCATTACCCACTTCCTTTATAATGGCCGTTTTCCTGTCTGTTCCTCGCAAAGTTTTGGTTTGCCACGGTGATCAACTCTGAGCATTTTTCCTTGTGTTGTTTCCTTGTTTTCGATTGGACTGTTTCTTCAAGTATGACTCTAGCCGCCAGCCCCGACCATTCTGCATGTTTATCGGACTTTGATTCTAGCCGCCTGCCCCGACCATTCTGCCTGACCCGGATTACGATTGTTGTGTATTGTTTGTTTGTATTACTCTTAACATCAATAAACATGCTGCAAATGGATCCACCTGCCTCTCACTCATCGTCACAGAAAACTTCGCCACCTCGGGATCCAGCAGCTATTGTGCAGCTTTCCTCCGAGCTCTCAGCACAAGCTAACCAGCTAGCTATCCAACAACATCAACTAGTTCAGCTAACCAAGCTAACGGAGGAACTAGTAAGGACGCTACAAGGCCTCACGATCTCTCAACCCGCTGCTGCACCCAATCCTACGCCGGTAAGCCCTCCATTTAGTTCTCCAGTGAGTCCACGCTGGGCATTTCCAGAGAAGTTTAATGGCAGCCCAACTAAGTGTAAAGGATTCCTGTTGCAATGCTCCATCTTTGTTAACCAGCAACCCGCTCTATATCCCACCGACTCTAGCAAGATCGCTTTTGTATGTTCACTGCTTACCGGCAAAGCTTTGGACTGGGCTACAGCTGTATGGGGCGCCGATGGGTCCATATTTCCTATGTTTGACTATTTCCTCCAGCGTTTTCGGGAGGTATTCGACCACCCTGAGGGAGGAATGAGTGCCGGTGAGCAGCTATTAGCCTTGTCTCAGGGTAACCAAACCGCAGCTGAATTTGCATTAACATTTCATACCTTAGCCGCACAAACTACCTGGGTGGAGGATACATTAAAGCTGCTATTTAGCCGTGGTTTAAGCATTGAACTACAATCTGAGCTGGCATGCCGCGACGAGGGAAGGAGTCTCACGGCTTTCATTGAACTGGCCATCCGCATTGATAACCTGATACTGTCCACTGCCTCATACTTCCGAACCCATGCAACTCGGATTCACCCGTCTCACTCCTGAGGAACGAGAACGCATGCAACTCCATCTCTGCCTGTATCGTTGGAAATCGGGTCACTTCAGGTCCTCCTGCCCCATCCGACCCGGCTCTACTGGCCACAAGGCGGTGAGTTCTGATGCTCTACATTTTTATTCTACTTCTTGTGTCAAGATACCAGTATGTTTAACTCTAAATCAGAGGTATGTAGAGGTGGAAGCACTGATTGACTCTGGTGCTGCAGGAAATTTTCTGTCTTATGACTTTGCTGAGAAACATCAACTCACTCTAACCCCTAGCACATCTTATTTGGCAGTTGAGGCGTTAGATGGCCGGCCTGTCGGAGGGGGAAAGATCACTGCCCTCACCGAAGAGGTTACCATGCAAATCGGTTCCCAACACACTGAAACTATCCGGTTCTACGTCATCCACTCACCCAACCACCCGCTTATCCTTGGACTTCCCTGGCTGAGAGAGCACGAACCATACATTTCCTGGAGGAAGGGTGAGATTCAACAGTGGAGTCCAAGCTGCCATGACCATTGCATGTCCTCAGAACCTACCAATCAAGTCAACACCATTACCTGTGCAGAATCCTCCAGCGATGTCATAGGCATACCTGCCGAATACCACGATCTGGCCATCACCTTCAGTAAGTGCAAAGCATCCCAACTTCCACCACACAGACCCAGCGATTGCGGCATTGCGCTAATTCCAGGGAGTTCACCACCCTGGGGCAGGATTTTCCCCCTATCCCAACCCGAGTCAGAGGCGATGAAGACATATATCGAGGAGGAGATTTCTAAGGGTTTCATCAGGCCATCTACTTCTCCTGCATCAGCGGGCTTCTTCTTCGTTAAAAAGAAGGACGGTTCCCTCAGACCCTGCATAGACTATCGCGGCCTCAATGACATCACAATCAAATTCAGGTACCCTCTTCCACTAGTCCCAACAGCCCTAGAACAATTACGCCAGGCCAAATACTTCACTAAATTAGATCTACGATCTGCTTACAATTTCATCCGAATCCGAGAGGGAGATGAATGGAAGACTGCTTTCTCTACCTCTACTGGCCACTACGAGTACTGTGTCATGCCCTTCGGTTTGGCCAACAGTCCATCTGTGTTTCAATCGTTCATCAATGATGTTCATCAGAGATATGCTGGACCGCTGGGTGATTGTGTACATTGACGATATCCTTACCTATTCAAGCTCTCTCCAAGATCACATTCTCCATGTCAGAGCAGTTCTTCAACGACTCATCCAGCACCAACTCCACGTTAAGGCTGAGAAGTGTGAATTCCACCAGACTTCCATTTCGTTCCTGGGCTACATTATCAGCCACAAAGGCGTCTCTATGGACGAGGCCAAGGTTCGAGCAGTCACACAATGGCCACAACCCCAAACCCTGAAGGAACTGCAATGTTTTCTGGATACATTACAGAAATTAACCTGGCCAATACTCAACAACTATCTCCACCTGACTGTCTGCCACAACTTACCTACGTTCCTGAACCACTACGCAAGCAAGTACTACACTATGTCCAGGTATCACTGCTACGCTCCATCTTCTCCAAAATCAGTTCTGGTGGCCTACAATGAATCAAGACACTCAGGATTTTGTCAAAAGTTGCACTACCTGTAATACCTGCAAACCATCTCGCCAACTCCCTGCTGGACTGCTCCAACCTTTGCCCATACCACAACGTCCATGGTCCCACATCGCTATCGACTTTGTCACCGACTTACCCAACTCAAGAGGTAGTACCACCATACTCATCGTAGTAGACAGATTCTCCAAGTCATGCCGCCTCATACCTTTGCCCAAGCTTCCCACGGCCTTGGAAACAGCTGAGCTGAACAACTACCTGAGGACGTAGTCTCCGACCGATGCCCCCAATTCACCTCCCGTGTCTGGTCAGCCTTCTTCGGTCTCCTCAATGTCAACATCAGCCTTACCTCAGGATATCACCCACAAGCCAACGGACAGACTGAGAGACTCAATCAAGAACTCACCCGCTTCCTCTGAACTTACTGCCATAACCACCAGTACGACTGGAGCAGATATTTAATGTGGGCTGAGTACGCACAGAACTCCCTAGTAAAACCCTTTCAAATGCGTGCTGGGGTTCCAACCACCTCTATTCCCCTGGTCAGTTGAACCTTCGAACCTACCCTCAGTCAACGAGTGGATGCAACGCAGTGAGGAAATATGGAACCGCATTTCTCCTACCTTTCATGTCTTGTTGCTGAAACCCGCTGATGGTCCGGGAGAGAGGCCAGAGGAGGAGGGAGCTGAGGCCCAGACGCCCCCGCCCATTATAGTCGACGGCATTGAAGCATACCAGGTCCGAGACCTACTCGATTCAAGACGGCAGGGCGGGGTACTCCAGTACCTAGTTGACTGGGAGGGGTACGGTCCGGAGGAACGGTCTTGGGTCAACGCCAGAGATGTGTTGGACCCCTCGCTCAAGGAAGCCTTCCATCGAGCCCATCCCGAGAAGCCGGCCCCTCGCCCACAAGGAAGACCCCGGCGTCAACAGTTTCCTTGCTTCAGGAGCCACTCACAGGGTGGGGGCTCTGTTACGATTGAGCCTCCCGCAACATCTCTCCCGCACCATCAGAGGGAGCCTTCACCCAAGTACTAACCTGTCAATTCGGACTCCATTTCCCATGTGCCCCATGCCTAGGATTGAGCCCTCACCTGTAGCTCATTACCCACTTCCTTTATAATGGCCGTCTTCCTGTCTGTTCCTCGTGAAGTTTTGGTTTGCCACGGTGATCAACTCTGAGCGTTTTTTCTTGTGTTGTTTCCTTGTTTTCGATTGGACTGTTTCTTCGTGTATGACTCTAGCCACCAGCCCCGACCATTCTGCCTGACCCGGATTATGATTGCTGTGTATTGTTTGTTTGTATTACTCTTAATGTCAATAAACGTGCTGCAAATGGATCCACCTGCCTCTGACTCATCGTCACAGATAATAGTAACAAAGTGACAAAAACACAATAAAACAAACTCTCTAACATATGGCTGATAGCTAAACGACCAGAATACTATCAATTCATCTTCACTCAAAACTATATTTATGCCCAATTCTTAAAGGTGCCATAGATGTGACTTGTAAAACCGTTTCTGGATGATTTTGCCCTTACCTAAGCAATATACCTTCTATGTAGATTATGGCCCAATCCCAATTCTATTTTCTACCCCTTCGCCTACCCCTCGCCCCTTCCCCTTGTCCCTTGAAACAAAGTGTAAAGGGGAAGGGCTAAAATATTTCCCCTAAGAAATGGGACACCACTACAACACTGTGATACTTCATCATACGTTGTCGCTAGTTCCTAATGTTACGTCAGAGGACATGCGCAGATGTTTATCACTCATTCCAAGATGTCAACATGTTGTCATGTTGCAAAAAGTACAAATGTACGGTGTACGCACCGTTCATTCACATGTGGCCGTAAGCAAAACAAACAACGCATTATCACATGTGCGGCAAATTGCTAATCAGTGTAGTGGTGCCTGGAGAAGTATATATGCTTCATTTGTGAATTTCGTTTTGAACTTTCTATTTGAACGCATTCGTTTTCTGGATCCTTGGACTAAAATGTTTACAGGGGTTCACTGGTTTAAGAAATTTCTGATCGTAAAAATCAGCTTCTTTTTATTTGTAACGTATCGTTTTTATTATTATGTACTGATTTAAATTACTGGTGCGCTGAGCGGGCGCAGGTGCATTAGGCGCAATCATTAAATACATTTCAAAGCAAGCCGGCTCCACGGTCCTGACTGCATCATCACTGCCTTTATTGGGTGTTTTGAGCGAATATTTACATTTATTCACATGACTGGATGTGGTGGACTGCCATGATTTTGGCGAATGCAGGACAATGAATAATGCGCATCAGAGGGGATTTAAAAAGTGGAAGTGTGTATACACCGTATACGTTACCTGCGTACACCATCCACTACACCACCGTTGCAAATTGCCGTGCCACTGGTCTTTCATGTTTCTAACATGCAGTCAAGTGTATATGACATAAAAATATATTTTGTAATATCGTGCAATCAGTGCTATCTGCTAGCAAACTTTAGCGATTTTTTTTTGCAAACGTTTATTTACAAAACAACACCATAAACTCAAACACAAGATTGAAGGTAATATACATATAATGAAACATTGTCATGAAAATCCGTATTAAAGGCAAGAATTACTTATATTTACGAATCTGCTTGCTCGAGTGAGCAGCCATGTTGGAAATTTCTCTTAGCCCTTCGTTTGAAGTGAGGTCCTAAAAAATCTTCGTTTGGAGGGCTATCTGGCCCTTCCCCTTACCCCTACCCCTCCAACCAAAAGAGAAATGAGACACCCCTACCCCTTCACGTGAACGCGCCAAACGGAGGGGTAGGGCTAAGTGTAGGGGTAAGGGGTAGAATTGGGATTGAGCCTATGCCTATGAGCCTATTTAATTATGAAGTTCAAATAGCCTACTTAATTTTGGTGACTTCTCTCTCTGTTGGTATTTTAATAATCATGATTTTTGATGCACCAAAAATATTTACTACAATGTTTCAAACTACTTACCAAGATCATGTACCACATTTTTCAGTAAATATACACAAATAATTAAAGCAATTCATTAACATTATATAATGCAATAAATCCACAGATCCTTTATACTGACACACATCCAATATCACATCATGTTTGTAGGATTTATAACAATGGGCCTAAGCCAAAACATCAGTGGTCAATGGTGGTGGGTGGGGGCTCCCATCATGGTGATGTAAGATTTAGTGAAACAGTTGTGGTTGGATGTGTATCCCTCTAGGGGGTCCAGGGGTATGCCCCCCGTGATAAAATTGTATACATTTTAAAGTTAAATTAATTAATTTGGTGCAATTTGAAAGTTCAAATATAAAAGCTCCAACCCATGTTCGGTGTGCAAATTGAGCAAACAAAAAAAGTCAATGACAATCTGAAAAAAGGGTCTTAAACCACCCCTGGTCAGAATGTGTTTTTCCTTGACCCATGCTACACCCCTCCACTGAGTTTTCTGGGCCCCCATTCTGGGCCCCTTTTAACCTTAATGCAGTGTCCTCCTTTTCAAAACACAAATATTAAGGAAGGAATTGTATTTAACTATTTAGGCCTACCTGATATCTATGGGATTTTTTAAATCAAATTTAAGGCTTTTTGTTACCTGCAGAAATAGAATTAATATGGAATGAGCAGGGTAGAGCAATGTCTTTAAACCGATATCATGATTTACAGCTCAGATAATGTTCATCAAAAACAGTAACATCTGTAAAACAAGTTTATTTTTATATGGTAAAATTTATTAAAATTAACCCTTGGTAGTAGCATATATAATGATAACCAGTAAAAACACACATAGGCTTTCTATGTATTTGTATGAAGAACAGTGGTCTTAGTATTAATGCACAAACGCTATAGGATAAATACTGTAATTATATTACATTACTCCTTTAATACATTTAATACATGTCTACATTAATAACATAATAAAATTCGATATATCCCACGTTTCCATGGTGCAGTAAGTGTTACAGTAAAATAAGTCCATGGTAAATGATTCTGACTGTATCGTTATCAGTATCAGTCTATCAGTGTTTATCCTGTTTGTCAGCGCTGTTTCATGTTCAAATTGCAGTCATTTGTGTGCTTCACTGTTTAGTGCTCCAGAGTTAATGCATCTGCTCTAGTAAACTTGTGCTCTGCTGCTGTTTGTCTTTGTTATTTAAAATAACACCTATATATATTGTGATATATTGATGTTTGCATTTTTGTATTTGAAACAATGGGGACTCCGTAGCTCGGAGTACTGATGTATGTTGGGATGGTTCTGGTGTAGTTTTGGCGAAGACAGAAGAAGTAAAGCTGTTGCTCAATACTGACGCTCCGACTCAAGTGTATTTTTGCAGTTTGATACATCACAGTAAAATTTGGCGACGAGGATAAACTTATGCTCGGATTATGGCGCTCATTGGAAGTATAGGTGAATTT
The DNA here is from genome assembly GCF_049309525.1 of Garra rufa. Classification (NCBI taxonomy): domain Eukaryota; kingdom Metazoa; phylum Chordata; class Actinopteri; order Cypriniformes; family Cyprinidae; genus Garra; species Garra rufa. Next base: position 43,583,399 of record NC_133362.1, read on the forward strand.
GCTCCGAAAGCAGAATCTTGGTCGGCCTACATTGAACGGCTGGAACAGTTCTTTGTGGCGAACGATATAAGCCAGGAGAGGCAGGTCGCAACACTCTTGAGCATAATGGGAGCAACAACCTATGGTTTACTGAGGAACTTGGTACAACCAGAAAAGCCAAAGGATAAATCGTACAAAGAAATTGTCGACACTTTAAAGAGTCATTTTGAACCAAAGCCGTTACTGATTGCAGAAAGATTCCGTTTTAATCATTGCAATCAAAGAGCTGATGAGACAGTTACCGAATATGCAGCGGAGTTGAAACAGTGTGCTGTGAGTTGTGAGTTCGGGGCAACGCTGGACGAAGCATTGCGCGACCGATTCGTGAGTGGAATCCGCAACGAAGCCTGCCAGCGACGGCTGTTGTCAGAATCTAATCTGACGTTTGCACAAGCGTTCGAGATCGCATTGAGCATGGAGACGGCTGAGAAAGACACGCAGCAGTTAAGAGGGCATGACTCGCACTCGGGTGTTGTACATAAAGTGGAAGTGCGATCTTACAGTCAACGAGGGAAGAAGTGCTATAGATGTCATGGCAAAAATCACAGCGCTCAGGTATGTCATTTCAAAGATGCAAAGTGTCATAACTGCGGAAAAACTGGCCATATAAAAAGAGCGTGCAGAGGAAAGATGGAAGTTGGGAAAAGGAAATCTTATGCAGAGAAGAATACTAAGTATGTGGAGGCAGAGGAAGCTGAATTGCCCATGTTTTCACTACTGGGTGAGGAAAACAGCAAAAAGTCGTTCATAGAGACGTTTAATGTAAATGGCAAGGAAATTATGATGGAAATTGATACTGGCGCGGCTGTGAGTATCATATCTGAGAAACAATTTAAAGCGGAATTCTTAACTGAGCCACTGGAGGTCGCAAGAGTCAAGTTGAAAACTTATACAGGAGAGCTTGTGCCTGTGTTAGGACAGTTTGAAGCAAAAGTGAGCTATGATGGCCAAAGTGAATTACTACCCTTAATTGTGGTTAAAGGGGAGGGGCCTTCGTTGTGTGGCAGGGAAAAACAATAATGCAGATGGCCTTTCACGTGTTCCCCTACCTGAGACGACTGATGGGGGCACGGCTGCCCTATCAGAGCATATTCATGCACTAATAGCGGAGCACTTCGAACAAGCTCCTTTGAATGCAGAACAGGTGTCTCGTGTAACACGCAGAGACAAGGTGTTATCCAAGGTGCTTAAATATGTCATGGAAGGTTGGCCAATGGATGTGGATGAAAATCTTAAGGCCTACCACTTGCGTAGGTTGGAACTGTCGGCAGAGAGAGGATGTGTACTTTGGGGCACCAGAGTCATAATTCCCGAAAAACTGAGAAAAATGGTGCTGAAAGAACTGCATGTCGGCCATCAAGGGATGGTAAAGATGAAGGCGCTTGCCCGCAAATATGTGTGGTGGCCTAAAATGGAAGCAGAACTGGAGCAGGTTAGTAGAGCCTGTGAGCCATGTCAGATGGCACCACGTCAGGTTCCTTTACACCCTTGGGAATTTCCTGGTCAGAGCTGGAAGAGACTACACATAGACTTTGCTGGTCCTTTCCTGGGACACACATTTATGATAATTGTGGATGCATATTCAAAGTGGCTGGAGGTATTTAGAATGCCTAACCTTACTTCACAATCCACCATTGCAAGGCTGAGAAGGCTGTTTGCAGCATACGGACTTCCGGAACACGTCGTCACAGACAATGGAACGCAATTCACGTCTGAAGAGTTTAAAAACTTGCAAAGTTTTTAAACTGGTCACTGGCAAAATGCAAAATGGCATTCTTCATTCAACGAGTGCCCCAGGTCATCCAGCTACCAATGGCCTTGCAGAAAGGTATGTGCAGACATTTAAAGGGGGAATAAAGAAACTTGCACACTTGACAATGGACTTGGAGGATTGAATGCAGTATCGCACTACTCCGAACTGCACTACAGGCCAATCACCAGCCGATCTTTTTCTTGACATGTGCGTACTCGGCTGGACTTTGTTCACCCAGATGTCACTGTTGCTGTTCGCAGGAAACAGTACCTGCAAAAGTTCCATCATGACAAAAGGTCTGTGGAGAGATCATTCTCTGAGAAGGATGCGGTGTACCTCCGTAATACCACCGGAAAAGGGAACAAATGGGTTCCTGGAGTGCTAGTAAAGCAAACAGGTCCAGTGTCTTACAACGTTCAGGGACAAGACACAGATATCACTTTCAGGAGACATGGTGATCAGTTGAGACCGCGGGTTGTGGTGGATGATTCCGTTGAACAGATGGACTGCTCTGGGACTGAGACTCTCGTTAAACCATCAGAAGAGGAGAAACAGGCCATTTCTGAAACTTCTCAAGAGGACAGTGTAGAAGATACAAGCATGGCACTGGGTCTACGTCGCTCATCTAGAATTAGAAATCCACCTAAACGCTATGACCCATAATACTTGGAAATTACAACCGTGCAAATGCACCCAAGTATAAAATTGCTATGGTCTCATATTATACTAGGTTTATTTCCTTCGTTGTTGTTGTATTAATACAAAGAAAAATTTAAACAGCTGCTGTTAGTTTTGACTGTAATGTTGTTGCCATGTGCAGTTTTTTTTTTCATTACGGGAACAGTGGATGTACTTTGTTTTAAAAAAGGGGGTAATGTGATATATTGATGTTTGCATTTTTGTATTTGAAACAATGGGGACTCCGTAGCTCGGAGTACTGATGTATGTTGGGATGGTTCTGGTGTAGTTTTGGCGAAGACAGAAGAAGTAAAGCTGTTGCTCAATACTGACGCTCCGACTCAAGTGTATTTTTGCAGTTTGATACATCACCAGGGGCGGACTTTGCCATTAGGCAAAGGTAGGCAGTTGCCTTGGGCCCCGAGCTGCAAGGGGGCCCCATCAAAAAAATGTGGTCGAGGTGTTTTTTTGTTTTTTGTTTTTTTGTTACTTTATGGCAAATGTCAAAAATTCTCTGAAAAGTCATCAGAATACTTTTATATAGAATATATTTTACGGGCACGGTGCGGGCTCCTCCCTCGAATACCACACTGTTGGACTATTCCATTATTTCAAGTCACTGCGCATCTGCTGCAGAACTGATTGACAGATTGCGTGTGTACAGAGCTAAAATGAAGCGAAGCTACCCAAGCAGTGCTGAAAAAAGGAGGAAACGAGAGGAAAGCAAAAAAAAAAAAATTAATAATAATAATAAATAAAAATTAAATTAAATAGCAACACTACCAAAGGTAAACTTTTTTGTAATGTCACCGTCACCAGCCGACGACGGTAAAGCTAAAAAGCAGAAAGAAGCTGATGTCGATTCTTTGTGACACTAACACTAACGTTAGCGTTTACACTAGCAGTATTGCCAGCACTGAGGAGCTACCCGTTGCTGTTGACAGTCCAGGCTGCTCATTCAGGTGTAACTTGCAAGTCAAATTCACAGAAACCTTCAACTGCAGTCAGGGCTCGAAATTGAAATTGCAACCATTATCAGCAGTGAGCTGATACAGTGATGGTTTCGCCGTTTTCTCCAACATTACATAACTATTTAAACTTCATCTTTACATTATTACATTAAATGCAGATTTTAGATAGTACCCACTTTCAAATGGTTTTGCTAAAGTAATCTCTTGTATTGTAGAATGCAGCCGAGAGTTTCACGCGATCTTTAAAACGAAACCAAAACTAAAACGCACACGCGCATTCAAAAGCAATTTTAATACCTCAAGTTTAGAGAGCGATTCCCCAATGCGCGTAAATTAGGCTACATAACATATCTAGGCTGTTATTAGTATGTGAGCAGATAATAAGTTGTGTAGTGTCTATAGCTCTGTTTCATGCTTGAAAAATTTGGTCTCTATTTGCACTATATTGAATATTGAAAGAGTAGCCTACGTTTATTATGGCTGCATTTGTCAACACCACTAAGAACTGTCATTTATTTATTTTTTTAGTTTTGTCATTTACACTGTAGATTATTAAAAAAATCAGTGGTTGCCTCTAATTTAAATGGCTGTACCTATAATAGAGAAAATAAACATCTTGTTCATGTACTCATATTGTCATTAATTTGTGTCCCTTGCTTAAGGCGTAAAATAAATATATATAAAAAAAGGCTTTCAGAATCAGCCCATTTGCTTGTAAAACATCTGCAATCAGAATCGGCCATTTAGAATCAAGATCGGCGCATTGCTAAAAAGAAATTGGGTGCTCCTAAATTTTTTTGGTGCTCCTAACTTTTTGAACTTGGGAGCACCAGTGCTACCAAGTAAAAAAGTCAATTTCGAGCCTTGTGCAGGTAACAGCACTTCCGCGTTCACTTTTGGCGATTAAAGTAATGACGAAGACTGTGTAATACAGCATTTTACATTTATGTGTCCATATTGATCATTTACATGATTTATGGCATGTGTTTCTTCTCGCTTTAGTAAAACAAGATAGAAGGCTAAACAACTTTTCCAATTTAGGCAGCAGCAAACAGATCCAGTTAGGAGATTTTGCTTGGAAACCAAGGTAAATACAACAAATGGCAACTCTTCCTCGTGAATAGACAATAAATATTATTGCACAGGTAATATATTATGAGAATAAGATTTTACAGTTTTACAAGGAGGAACATAAGATGTAGAGGGCCCCATGTCTGTGTTTGCCTTGGGCTCCAAAATGGCTAAATCCGCCCCTGTACATCACATATATATATATATAGCCTATACTGAATATGCATAAAAGCCAAAGTCAGAAAGTCAGCTTTATTTCCAAAGCTCTTTATACAATGTAGATAGTTTCACAGCAGCTTTACAATAGTATCAAACACAAATGTTAATAAGTTTGAAATACAAAAGCCTTCCTAAGACATATTTATAAATAGTTAAATAGTGATAATTCAAATAATTCAAGGTGATGCAATGTTGAAATGTTGAGAAAACAGTTATTTGGAGTGTACTTTTTGTAAATCCGGTGATCAAATGCTGTGTGGCCTCTCAATTTTTGTGTAATTACAGCCACCTGACTAGTGACTTGCTTTTGTGTGAAACTGGAAGACTTTCTGAAAGTATGTAAGTTGTTTAGAAAGGACATTTAAAAGATGAAAAAGAAGATTTAATAAATTATGAATAACTTATTGCTACTGTATGAACAATATGTAATCCTGTAATCAATATAGTAACTGTAGTCTGATTACAAGTATTTTAAATTGTAATTTACTGACTTGCTTTTATGTCAAATAATAATTATAAATCTAATTCTGATTCTGAATTGACTTGCTAACCATACAGCTTAATGCTCACTGATTTAAAATTCGTGATGTTTTGTTATGTTCTAAAATGTTTTGATTTTGTGATTTATGCATATAAATTATTAGTGATTCGCGCAATCTTTCTATGGGATATGTAATTGTTTTTATTATAAAAACAAATCTAAAATACATGTTTTTATTAAATTTAAAATGGATGGAAAACTTTCGGATAAATAAGTTGCCTACTTTGGGTGAATTGTTCATAATATTTATTTTCATATAAAAGCAACAGAACCTAAATTACATCCAGTTTATTAGCGAAAATTGCATTAGCAAAACACATCACGATTTACGCGAAATCCACCTTTGATCTCAGGTGTCTGAATCACTACGAAATGTGAGAAATGTCCTTCTTTAGCACCAACTTTAGTCATCATACCCTCACTGAAGCTGCCTACTCTCGTCTCACGAGTACGGGGGTGCGGCCAAATAGCATCAACCAACTGGTGTAAGGAACGTCACTGAATTCCCATCATGCGTTGCAAAAGGAACCATTACCGCGAAAACATTCTGTTAGAGTTGTGAACGGTCAAATAAAAACATGTGTATCAGCGGCTCGAGGTATATATAAAAACAAACAAGCATAGATGTTTTCGCAATGTTGATGCGTTCTTCTTTGGCTAAGGTGAGCAATGAAAGTCGCCAGATGTTTTTTTACAGAGTAATTTAGATGTCTGCTGGGACACAGTTTCTAATATACCATGTGTTTCACCAGATGGGACGTAAAAATCAACATTTGCCAGTGCTATTTTTTGTTGTTTAGTACTTGCTTTTTAGAATTGGCTCTGCTTTTTGTCCCCTTAATTTATGTTTGTGCTTAGTATGTTTTGCTTAAATCATGTGGAGTTTATCATGTTCCTTTTTCTGTTGGTTGATGCAGTTTTAAAAGAAGACCTTTAGGACCAATCATGACAGGAAAAACAACTTCTACTGCATTTCTTAAAGGTATTGATGGGTATTTATTAAATTAGAATATATTTTCTGTTCTCCAGGATATTTAATAAAAACACATGGCTTTAAAAATGTATAATTCTATTTTTAATAGTATGCCAATAAAAAAATAAAATACTGTTTTAAACAAAATACGTATAAACATTTTTTATTGTTATTGTCTTTTGTTTGATTTTAATCATATTTTATTTCTACCCGGTTCTGACCACAGTCTTAAGTTGTTGGGGGTAGATTTGTAGCAATAGCTAAAAATATATTGTGTGAGTCAAAATTATAGATTTTTTCTTTTATGCCAAAAATCATTGGGAAATTAAGATCATGTTCCATGAAGATATTTTGTAAAATTCCTACTGTAAATATATCAAACTTTTTCAAATTTATATCAAATTTTTGATTAGTAACGTGCATTGTTAAGAACTTAATTTGGACAACTTTAAAGGTGATTTTCTCAGTATTTAGAGTTTTTTTTTAACTCTCAGATTCCAGATTTTCAAATAGTTGTATCTCGGCCAAAATATTGTCCTATCATAACATACTATACATCAATGGAAAGCTTATTTATTTCAGCTTTCAGATGATGTATAAATCTCAATTTCTAAAAATTTACCCTTAAGACTGGTTTTGTGGTCCAGGGTCACATATTTTATTCCAGTGGTGGCAAACCTTGATTGTTGTTATAAATCAAATGTTTTGTGTACAGTATATTTATCCACTGCCATCTTTGTCCCTTTTAAGATGTGGTGGCTTATGTTGATGTGTGGTCTGCAAGCAGAATGGAGGACTACTCTGATCCATTCATCCAGCAGCTGCTGGACATGGGTGCAGAGGTGAATTTTTATTTTTTATTTTGTCAATTGTGTTTATGAACAAAATTAAAATGTTAAACAAATTAACACATTTTAAATTGCAGGTATCTAAGACTCTCAACAAACAAGTGACCCATGTAGTCTTCAAACATGGCCGCCCGTCTACATGGAAGAAGGCCCAGAAAATGGGTGTGAGGATTGTATCTGTCCACTGGGTAGCAAGGTAAAAATAAGTGGCACATAGAACTAATCTTCTGCATGTTTAGCTCAACATCATGAGAACCAGGAGATATGAGAATATGCAATTTTAAATATAGGGTTTGTTTTAGACAAAGTTGCTAATTTAATTTCCAAAGGCTAGGTATAAGTAATTGGTTAAAAAGTAGAGCATGGCAGATATGAGTCTTTTTGTGGTCAATAAAACATTTCATTGTTCCAGTAAAGGGACAAAATGACAACATTGCCCATGGACATGCTGGTTTGAAAACAAGGTGTGTTCAGGCGCACAGCTGGCGCGTTGCTTTTTTGAGGCAACTGAAAATGATTGTGCCATTGACCAACTAAAACCTGGTCTTAAGTCAATGGCGCAGTATCTTTTTTTACATATATATTTAAAGGGCGTGTTAGCAATTTGCGCCTATAGGCAGGTGCACAACACACAAACACTCTACTTATTAAACTTGCAGAGACATGCAGCAGCTCACAAACATGACAGATATTAAAAATGAAAGAATTACAATGTAAAAGATTAAAATTGTGTAAAGAAAGCTTGTCCCATAGATGGCCTTCTCACGCACTTTTACCTTGCGCATGAGCACATCTGTTTTCTCTCTGGAAAAGCGTTTAGAAATCGCCTGTTGTTCATGCCTTTGACGATAGCAAGACTGTTAATATTATTATTATCTATCAGCAGGGTGTCCGCGGGGTCTTAAAAAGTATTAAAAGTTGATAAATCAATTATGAGAAAATTAAGGCCCTTAAAAGGTATTAAAAAGTCCTAATCGTGTTTTTACGAGGTCTTAAATTTTGTTCAAGCGTTGTCCAAAGTGTTTGACTCCAAAAAAGCATAAATATATTTATTTTCCTCCTAAAATTAACAATGCCGTGCTCGATCCACTCGATTGTTTCGGGCCGGGGCGCTTTCGGGTGATGTCACATAATTTGCGACAAACGTGGGAAGGTGATGTGACGCTCTCCACATGTAGCGAAACAGACGGCAAAATGGGTAAATGTAAGTTTGCCTACTCCTGGTTGGAGAAAGATGAGTTTAAACAGTGGCTGAAGCCTGTCGCTGAAAACAACCTTGAAGCTTCCGAGCTTATCTGAGTTCTCTTGCATGGTTGTGCTCCATTGATTTATGTAAGGAATTGACGATGGGCAGTAGAATTCCTAGAAAATAATGCACACCCGAGGTGGTGTGCATTATTTTCATAGAATTCTACGGACCGAAGTCAATTATTCCGCTTATACTACAGTTACCACAAGTCAATTATTACACTTATACTACAGTTACCTCAAGACATCGATCAAATGATATATTTCAAGACATTCATCCGGTTTTTATCCTTAAAACGCTATTGTGGGTAGGATTAATTTCTTACGCAGCTCATCCAACAGCTTTGTTGCGAGTTCCAAAACGTCGTTTTAGAACTAGTAATGACACTTGAGCCGTTGATAGCAAACTAATGCAGTTAATAATGAAGTTTAGACAGACCGACAGAAAGAGAGAGGGAGAGAGATTAAGTGCATTATTACCTCTCTCAAGTCTGTGTGTCTCTGAAAGGTGACTGGCAGCATAGTCTCTACTAACAGTTAAACTTTAAGTTCATTTTCTTCAAGACCACGCCGTTGTTACCTCGCTTGTGAGAACTGTCATGTAGTTTTTAAGTTGTTAAAAACTTGCCAGAGCAGCGCTAACAACATTAGCGTGAGTGCTAACTCTATGTATGTGCGTCTGTCAGTGACAGAGAGCGAGAGAAATAGAGTTTGTGCTTTCCGTACATAATGAAATGTAATATTGTGGGAAAAAACATGGACATAATCCATTGTTTTTATCCTGTTATTTACTGTATTTATTAGTTTGGCCAGTGTCATTGTGGGTTTTGGTTATTTTGCTGTTAGTGGGCTGTAAGGACCTTTGAAATAACTGAAATCGTGTGGCGAAGTGATATAGACATGTACTGCAGTCAAAAGCAGCCTGGAACTACGTTCGCCGTGCGTTTCCCTGAAAATAATGCACACCTCTAGAACATTCGTCAGCCAATTAGACGGCATTCAACGGCCCTGTAGTATAATTAACTACAACTGTTTATTAAGTTAAAGGTTTGATACTGATTAGAACTTGAAGTGGCGATGATGTCCTAAAATATTCTGAGAAGGTCTTTAAAAAGTCTTAAAAAGGTATTGAAATTACCTTTAGGATTCCTGCATATACCCTGATCAGAAATAGACTAGGCCAGGCCTCTACAGTGTGATCGAAAACTACTGTGTGCGACTAGAAAAAAATATTGACTGACCCAATCAGCATATTTGCTTCAAACATTTTTACATGTTTTTGCCATGTTGAGTAATGTATCTCGGGAATCCTTTCATAAACAAAGTGTAGAGAGAGTAAATAAGAGATTCATTGTGCAGTGTAGAGAGCTTTGTTGATTATAATGTAACTTTGTGAGATCGCGATAAACTAAGATGAGTGACAGCTTTTAATTATTTTAAAGGGAGTTTAAAATTAGATCTTGATTTAATATAACAGTTAAATAAGAAGTTAATATTAAGTGACTTACATTGTTTGACTAAAACACTATTGCCTGATTTTGCTCTATTCCGTCATCAAAAATGGTCTGAAACAAGTCACAACTGAGCCGCTGTGCATCTCTATTTAAACAGTGCATTTTTTAACAAATCTAGTGAGTCAATGATTCAATTTCCCATTCATAAAGACAGTCACTTGCTTTATTCCTGAACGAATCAGCCGTTCGAACAAATCAAATGAGTTACATGATTCAGTAATTAAATCAGTGACTTGCCGCCACCTACTGGCAGAATTACTTTTATTTTTAAAGTACCTTTTCAGTTATTTAAATTATTTCATATTTCTGTATTTGTTTTTATATTTAAAACATTAATCTCAACATGAATTTATGAATTTGATTGCACTCATGTCACCTCTGAGCCTCATTAAACATGAAAATACACATGAAAATTGATTAGAAGGTGCTCCTAAATTTAAGTTAGGAAAGAAAAGTAAGCGTAGAGCTTTAATGATGCAGCGCGGAGACCTGCTTCTGGGACGCTTTAGAAACTTGCCACAGTGCGGGTGGTATAAACGCAAGCATTGACTACTAGAGTGGCCACGATTAACTCAGGTGGCCGCATCGGAGCCATAATGTGCCGTGTAAATAAGGAATTAAAGATTTATTCATCATACAGTGTAGAATATAACGTGAGTGTTTTTTTTAAAGTGCATAAACTCATGCTAGGCTAGTCAGTGATGACGTTCTTTGATGTAAATGTTTTTTGCTTGTTTCCTAACAAGTTCAGTCTCTCGCACTGCGTAGCTTACGCTTTGGGGGTTATCCCCCTCCTCCCAAATACTGAAACCTGATTGTATTGCGCTGGTAAACTTCACCGCCCAATGACACTCAAGCATCCGAGCTAGGGGCGGAGTCGCCCACTATATATGTCGGAGATGAGCGTCAATATCTTTCTCATTCACGAAGCAACCATCGAAGGCTTCTGCTCACTGCTGTTAACTCTTCTCACTGTTGACGAGGCCCTTGTTCACTTTAAGGTCCCCTTTGGCGATCTGGCATAAAGGTGAAGATGTCACTTGTCGGGTGATGAAGACTATGTCAACTGCAGCCTCTGGTTCAGGTGGCTGGTCCGTCTGCCAGGAGTTGAAGACTTCCCACAGTGAGGTGCGCCCAGCCCCGATTGAAGAAGAGCTGGTGAAGATCCTGTCTGAAGCTGTACAGGATTTGGGTCCTGATTGGTCGCCCCCCCCCGAGCAGGGTTGGACATGCAGTATCTGCAGTCGGGCCGCCAGATTGCAGCCGCTCCTCAGAGACCCGCTCCCTTTTTCCCTGAAGTCCATGAGATCCATGAAGTCCATGAAGCACCATCGCTTCCCTCAAAGCCGTGCCGCACCACGAGCCACATCGCGGATAAGGCTTATATGGCAGCCGGCCAAGCAGCGTCTGCTATCCATATTATGGCTGTGCTCCAGGCTTTCCAAGCAAAAATGTTGCAAATACTGGACGAGGAGGGGCCAGATTTAGCTGCTTTCAAAAAGCTGTGTTCGGCCACTGACCTGGCGCACAGAGCCACGAAGAGGGCGGCCCAGGGTATTGGCCGCTGTATGGGCAGTCTTGTCATGCTGCAGCGACATCTTTGGCTGATGTTTACTGAAATGAGGGAGTCAGAGAAGGCTCAGCTGTTGGACGTGCCCATTTCCCCGGTCTGCTTGTTTGGGGATGCTGTGGGCTCGTTCTCTGAGAAGTTTCTAGAGGCCCAGAAATAGTCTAAGGCAATGAGCCATTTCCTGCTGAAGAGAGAGCAGTCCGCTGCACCTTCGCCACGTTCCAGATCCTCTTCTTTGCAGCGTTCAAAGAAGGTTGCTACTTCCTCAGGAGCGAGAGTTCACCCGAAGACAGCTGTAAGACCGAAAGAGAGGCAGTTCCGGAAGCTGTTCCAGACGCCCAGCAGCGTTCCTGATCAGGGTGGTCCGAGGGGAAAGCCCGGAGAGACAGACAATGAGCCGCTTCGCAAGAAAGTTTGTCTTGCTGTGTTTCACCTGTCTGTTCCCTTGCATGTTGCAGGCAACAGGGGGAATTGTTAGTTTCTAATAAAGTTTGCACTAGAACACAAAACAAACACTGTTCAGCAAAGGAGCCCATTTTCCCCTCACGATTGTTTCCTAAGGCGTGTTATAAGCATATCCCAGTGGCCTAACCTGTGCAGAAGACATCGACGATGCCCCTCAGGTGGTAGGCGGTTTCCCGTCATCAGAAGGTGAGCTGTCTCAGACGAGTCATGGGGTGCTTCATCCCCTCGCTCACTATTTGGACGCGTGGCGTGCGCTTCTAGGTAGAGACCTGCGCGGGACGGATTTTTCAGTCCCGCTCCTGCAAGATTCTGTCCCGCTCCCGCAAAAATCTATATTATTTTCTCCCACTCCCCCTCGCAGTATTCAAGTTTTGTCCCATTCCGCTAAGTCATGAAAAGCAGACTTTTTAGCTGATGGCGTTAGGTTTCATTAAACCCCAACTCACCAACTAGCACTTTGACTGCACGAACGACAGCTTGTCTTTCATTATCATCCATCATCTTTAACTGATGCAGTTTGGGAGTTAGGAATGTTGCTGTTTTGTAAAGCATGTGAATTCCATTTGGTTCTGAATGGCTTCAAAAATGTCTTCTCATTAAAATTGGGGAGAGTGGTTATCTTGAAATCCTTTTAGAGACTGCTGGGGCGTATGGCAGCAGCAGCCGTGGTGTGTCAGTATATGAGACCACTTCAGCTATGGCTGAAATCCCTGGTGCCAAGCAGCGCGTGGAAAAGCGGCCAGTTGCACGTCTTGGTGACTTGCGGATGCAGGCAAATGCTAGTGCCCTGGTTCAACACGGGGATGTTTGAGCGAGGGGGTCTTGATGGGCAGAGTGGTCAGCAGAAAAATCATCACTACGTATGCTTCATTGACAGGCTGTGGAGCCCTTTGCGACAGAAGTGGCATATAAACTGCCTAAAACTGAAGGCAGTTTTTTTAGCTTTGCAAAGCTTTCTTCCACTGATAAAAGGATCGACACATCCTGGTTCAGACAGACAGCACAACGGTGGTATCCTATAATCAACCATCAGGGAGGTATTCGTTCATGCTCACTTCAAAGGCTGGCGGAGCAGACAGAAACCTTCCATCAATTTGAGCAGTTCATGTTCCCAGCAGTCAGAACTGTGGCGTGGACATGCTGTCCAGGGGGGCCCAGTTCATTGGGGAGTGGAGGCTACACCCACAAACCGTTCAATTGATATGGAGCCTGTTTGGAGAGGCAGAGATCGATTTTTTGCCTCAGAGGAGAATGCGCATTGCCAGCTGTTCTTCTCAAACGCGTCTGGAGGGAGATGCTCTCTCGAGTTGCTGGCCCAGGAAGCGCAAATATGCTTTTCCCCCAGTAAAAATGATGCCGCTAGTGCTGCAGAAAATCAGAGAGGAAAAAGGGACAGTGCTTCTGGTCACGCCGAATTGGCCCAACCAGCCATGGTTCCCGGAGTTGGTAGAGCTTCTAACGGCTCCCCTGTGGCCGATTCCGTTATGGAGAGATCTCCTGTCTCAGGTGAAAGGCTCACTGTGACACCCTGAATTATGGAACCTGTATGTTTGGCAGGTCAGCGCGGAGGTCAAATGCTAAACATATCTCAGAGAGTCTTGGCTACAATTGCAGAAGCGAGAGCTCCTGTAATTGCTGTATATACAATCTGAAATGGAACGTTTTCACTCCATGGTGTGTGACGAAAGATGAGGACCCAGCTAGCTGTGGTGTGTCTGTTATTCTATCGTTTCTGCAGAACTGCTTGGATGCTGGGTGCACGCCATCTACTCTGAAAGTGTATGTGGCTGTTATTTTTACGCTTAAGGCATTTGCTCCTCAGGATTCGGAGCCAGCAACACAACTACTATGCCCAGTTCGTGTTCTGCGAGTTTATCTTGAGAGGACTAGTCATTTTAGACAGGTGGAACAGCTGTTTATGTTTCGGTGACCGTACCAAAGGACTGCCAGTGTCAAAGCAGCGGCTGTCACATTAGATGGTGGAAGCCACAAGAAAAATGGCTTCATTGTGGGCTTGGGCAAAAGGTATGTCGATTCAGGATATTTGCCTGGCAGCAGGATGGTCATCACAAGACACTTTGCCAGATTTTACAACCTGCAGATTCCGTCATTCGCACCGCTCGTTCTGTCTGACCATCTTCGTTTCCTCGTTCTTATATAAATCTGGTGTTGGCAAAAGACCACTGAAAAAGAGGCCAATTCCAACATAACACAGAATATGACGTTTAAGGCTGCGTTCGAAACCGCATACTCAATGAGTAGGTACTTAATTTCAATAAGTACTTACTTAATGAGCGCTAAAAGAGTACCTACTCAACAACCAAATCTCGTGGAGTATGAATGCGTTCCGCCAGGTTGACGTTATCATGTGACCTATGACGTTATAATAGGGGTGGGCGGTACACCGGTGTCATATTCAGCACCGGTGTGACATTGCGCCACGGATTTTCTAATACCGTCAATACCGTAATAAATCAATTATGTGCCTCGAAGGGCTGCATTTACATCAATAATAGCTAATTCTAAATAATAAGGCATTAAATTTTCTTCAAACATTCAGTTGTGGTCTGAATACCTGTCCTTATACTAGGGCTGCACGATTAATCGTTTGTAAACCGAAATCGCGATTTGAAAGGGTGCGATTTTCAAATCGCAAGAGCTGCGATTATTTCGATTAATTATCAACTGTGGTAACAAGCATATAAATCGTTTTTGACAGGTCGCTTCATGTGCATATTACGTCTTCATGCTTATATTACGTTTGATGCAGAGTTTAACCAATAGGGGGCATTTTAACACTGCATGTAGAGACGTGCACAGGACGCATTTTTCAGTCCTGCATCCGCAGAAACATGTTTATCTCGTTCCGTTCCCACCTCGACATTCATGTTTTGTCCCGCTCCTGCCCGCAAAAGTCCGCTTAAAAGTAACCTTTATAGTTGTTTTTTCAGTACATCAATTTAATTTACATGAAACAGATCTCGTAAGTTTCACAAAACCCCAGCATAAACGTCCCCGATAAAATATTTGTTATAGCCTATAGGCTAAGCATCAACATTCACAAACCACTGTTATTCTTAACAGAAAAGCAAGCATGAGCAACTGCGTGCATCCATAGCAGAATGCAAGCAGACACAGCTCCTTTAAAGCTGACATCTCAGTTTATATGCGAACTCATCAAGCTCTACAATAAATAGTATGCACAATGAATCTTTCACAATGAGTACGTTTACATGGACAACAATATTCCGATTTTAACGCGATTAAGACAATACTCTGATTAAGAAGCAACCATGTAAACTGAGATTTTTGATTAATTTAATCCGACTAAAGTCATAATCGGAGTAAACACAAATCGAATTAAGACAGGTGGAGTATTCCTATTTTAGTCGCATTATGGAAGACATGTACACACCTTAATCACACTATTCCCCTTGTGTAGGACTTTTCGCCACATTTTGTGACAGGATGCACACTAATGCTGCGTTCCAGGCAGGTTTTGAGCTCGTAAATCACGTCTTCAAACCACGACTCAGGTCTTTGTAGCGTTCCAGGCAAGTCACGCCAAGCATTTATTAATTTTAGCTATATTATTAATAATTTGATTGCAACGTTATATTGTCTTACACTCTATTTTTCCACCGTGTGCCACTTGCATAAACACCGCACCCCAGAGGCTTTATTGTTGTTTCGCGGGCTATGTCACCTCAGAACTCAGAACTGGGAGTACGTCGATCTAGTACGAGTTCACGAGTGGGAATTCACGGGTTTGAGTGCCTTTCCAGTGCACTTTCACGAGTAGAAGTTTGGAAAAACAGGGGGACCGGGTTGCCTGGAACGCGGCATAACGCTCTCAGTTGGTCGCACGTGCTTATGCTTTGGTTTCATTTTTATTTATTTATTTTTTTGCTACAACATGGGATTAATCAATGCTCATTGCTGATAAATGGTTTGTCTGTTATCATAATTTATAGTTTTATGGAAACGTAGTTAACATTCAACCCGTTCTTTTTCATTAGTATTATTTGTGATTTTAATTTTGTGAACGGGATTTCCACTATTGGAATGTCTTAGGATGCTTTTCACTTTTACTATCGAATTCATGATCTTGGTTTTGCCTATAGGCTACACCTATCAATTTTAAGATTAAAACAATTTTTTAAAAGATGGATTTGTTATTTTTAATTAAACAGCATAACAACAATAAAATAAAACCAGCTTATATCATTTAACCAAAACTAATAAGACGAGGCATGGACTCCATCACATGTGCCGACAAAACAATTTATTACAGGGCGCGCAAACACTGAGCAATCAAATCAATTAATTAAAAATAAATAAAAGAAAGCCTCCAAAGCGTAATGTGAGGTAAACGGCAAAGAGTTTTCAAAATGAAAAAAAAAAAAAAAGGTAAAACTAAACTGGCTTTCGACTTGCGTGTGTTTTTTTTTTTTCCCTAAAAACTGACTGGCTCTGAACGCTCGCTGTATGGAGCAGACGCTTTGGAGCAGCACAGCATGCACTCGCACAAATGCGACCACGGCAAATTTTTACTCACACATTCTAAAAAAAAATTGTTGCATATGTCCAGAGCCACTTCAAGTTTTTGTAAAATTAAAACCGAAACATCCAAAAGTCTATAATGAAGATGAACTGATAGCGTCGCGTGTGGACCTAATGATGTGTGTCATTAATCGATCTATGTACTATAACATGTAAAACGGGAACATGAAAGGGATATTCTAAAAGCAACTCATGTAAACAGCTTAATCGTATTATTGTCTTATTCAGAATAAGGTCATTAATTAGATTACTGGTGTCCATGTAAACGTAGTCAGTGTCTACACTTCGTGTGTTTTAATTCGTGAGCACGCAATATTCAGCTCTGTGCAAGAACATTTGAGCAGTGAGTGGATTCTAACTTAAAGACCTCGGATGACTGCCTATACCTGTGCTTACTAATCATAGTTGTAAGTTGTATACTAGTTGTTCTTGCTGCTTTTGTGCAATTTTTTAAATATTTTGTTTAGATATTTCTATTTTGCGGGAGTCCCGCATCCCGCACAGCCGCACTCGCCCATCAAGTTATGTCCCGCGGCGCATTCGTTTGCGTCGGGTCCCGCTGTACTCTCTTAGGAGTGCAGGTCTCTACCGCATGTACTGAGCAAATAACGGTAACGCCATTTGGAAAAGATGAGCGGGAGCAGCGGCTCAACTTCCCAGCAAAGTGTATCTTAATGTAGGTTATCATCAGTGTTTTACTTATGTAGAATTGTTTACAGTGTGTTTGGATTCCTAAAAGATTTTAGTTATATTTTGTTTATAAAGTAATGTATGTATGTAATCTTTTAGGATTTTATATAATAAAATATATAATATTTTTATTAATTAATTAATTTTGTATAATATTATATATTTTATTTTACAAGATTTTAATAATATTTCATTATATAATTTTAATTGTTAATTTTATTTTATTTAAGATACTGTAGTTATTTTCTTAATTTGTCATGACAACTTTATTTAAAAAAAATGACAACAATATTTAAGAGGTTTTAAATAAACAGTAGAACAGTGTAGCATACTTTGTGATTATGCTTGGTATTTCTTTGGTGCTGTTAAAACCACCATTTCAAACCTGTAGCTCTTTTATGAAATAGTAGTAAATCGCATTTTAAATCGCAAATCGCAATTTTGATCCGAAAAATCGCAATTAGATTTTTTTTCTCTAAATCGTGCAGCCCTACCTTATACTATATATCTTGTTGTAAATAAAAAAGTAAAACACATTCGTATCAGCTTTGCAGGTGGTAGGTAAAAGGGGAGTGGCCATTAAATGACTGGTGAAACACCATGAAGAAAGGTCGGGCCTGTAGCCTATACCAGGGGCGGAGTGGCAATCGGGACGACCGTGACTTTTCCCGGCGGCCGGCCGGCCGAAGGATTTATACAGCGGATCACAAATTGAGCGGGCGCAAGGCGAACGCGACCGGCCTGTTTACTTTTACTTTCGATTTTGCGATAACGCACTCACTGTGTAGAGGGAGCAGCACATCTTATAACGTTAATAGATATTTGTCAGTGAGTACAAGATTGCAGCAAATCTTCCAGTCTATTTTTGTAATCTCTCTTTACTTTCGACCCGTGATCATTCAAATCTAAAGGTCATTGTACACTGAGTCCGATTTTCGTATGCGGTTTTTTTTTTTTTTTTTTTAGTTTTCTCATATTCGCCATCCTTATCAAAATGCTGCTTATTATTGCGAAAATGCAGAAAATCAAACACGATCCGATTTTTAGGGCCCGAGCCCAAAAGGGCGAAGGCCCTATTGTTCTTCTAAGGATTCTTATTTTTAGGGCCCGAGCCCAAAAGGGCGAAGGCCCTATTGTTCTTCTAAGGATTCTTATTAGGGCCCGAGCCCAAAAGGGCGAAGGCCCTATTGTTCTTCTAAGGATTCTTATTAGGGCCCGAGCCCAAAAGGGCGAAGGCCCTATTGTTCTTCTAAGGATTATTATTAGGGCCCGAGCACCGATGGTGTGAGGACCCTATTGGATCTGCTCCGTTTCTTATTAGGGCCCGAGCACCGATGGTGTGAGGACCCTATTGGAATTGCTCCGTTTATTAGGGCCCGAGCCCAAAAGGGCGAAGGCCCTATTGTTCTTCTAAGGGTTATTAGGGCCCGAGCCCAAAAGGGCGAAGGCCCTATTGTTCTTCTAAGGGTTATTATTAGGGCCCGAGCCCAAAAGGGCGAAGGCCCTATTGTTCTTCTAAGGGTTATTAGGGCCCGAGCCCAAAAGGGCGAAGGCCCTATTGTTCTTCTAAGGGTTCTTATTAGGGCCCGAGCCCAAAAGGGCGAAGGCCCTATTGTTCTTCTAAGGATTCTTATTTGTTTTTTTTTTTATTTTTATTTTTTTTCAACCGTTGGGGCACTTTTGGGGGCCTTAACATACTCAAAAACTCTTGAAAATTTGCACACACGTCGGAATCTGCCGTCGTCCGGACGCCACAGAGGCTGGGACCCGGGCGTGGTTCAGGGCCTCTACAGCGCCCCCTGGAACACAGTTTGAAAACTTGATGTACTGCGCACACATACTTGCGCGTATTGATATGAAACTCGGTACACATATAGAACTCATCGAGCTGAACAACTTTTGTACTCTATGTCATGGGCTCCACGCAACAGGAAGTGAGATATTTAGGGCTGTTTAAAAAGCGCATGCTCTGGAATTTAACGTACTCCTCCCAGGAATTCCATGGGATTGTCACCAAACTCGGTCAGCATGATCTCAAGACATTGGGGACGCTAAATTGCGAGGAGATTTTTGATATCTCGAACGGTTTGGCCGTGGCAAGGCGACAAAGTTATGGCGAGAAATGAGAAACAGGAAGTGTCTAATAACTGTTGCACACATTGCCTGATTCTGATGAAACTTCACCAGTTTGTTCCTTGTATGATGCCGATTCCATAAATGTGACTATTACGAGTCAAAGTTATAGCGCCACCAACTGGGAGCAGGAAACGTGTCATTTTCAAAATGCTTTGAAATCAGCCTCTTAATTTTAATCGATTTTCTTTAAACTTCATCAAAATCATGTCAAAACACGACCGATAAGAATATGTAAAGGGGTCGATGATAAATCGAATGCTGTTGCCATGGCAACATGTCAAACTTTAAAATTACATTCCTGTCTTTTCAAGGCAGATAACATGCTTAGAATTTCATGAAACTCAACACACACATCAATATTAATGATAGTTAGACACTGGCAAAAGGTCATAAATGGGCGTGGAGCAGGCACTCTATAGCGCCATCTTTTGACAAAAGTTGGGGGGTTAGTTTTTCCTACAGTCACCAAACTCTGTACATATATTGTTCTCATCAATCTGGACAACTTTCTAAATCAAACTCATTAGCTAAGACCAACAGAAAGCCGGCTATTTTGATTTGAATGTGGATTTTTTGAAAAATCAGGTAGTAAACAAATTCACACTACTCCTAAGAACAACCAGCTGTTCACACCAAACTTTTTTAACATGAAGAGAAGATTCTGAAGATGTTAAATTGCGAGCGGATTTTGGATATCTCGAACGGTGTTGACGTGGTGATTTTTTAAAGATATAGTAAAAAACATAACCCTAATTTTTTATATCTTTAAAGTGCAGCATCCAAACTCTTTAAAACTTTTTTCACACAGAGATCTAATCATTCTGAGCAAGTGCTGGAAATATTAATTTTATACAAGCTTCAATGAATTAAAGAAAATTAAAAAAATAACTCAGAAACCTGCTGTCACTCTGGTGAATGTCTCTACAGTATGTGTGTGCGTTCAGTCAGGCACAGAGAAGCTCATTATTGCAGGGGGGAGGGGTGAGAGGCAGAGAGGGTGACAGAGTAGAGAGCCATCCTACAGACCATCTTTGAACAAAAAATGCACATATGTATTTTAATTACATAAATATGTCTGATCTTTGAGAGTCTGATATTTTGAGAAAATATAAAGGGTCACTTAGTCTTTCATTGTTCGTATTTTGCAGTTGTTGTTTTTTATTTATTTTTTACTTAACTGTACCATGAACTTGTCCTATTCAGTCACATAGCAAAAGATTTAAAAAAATACAACTTTTTAGCATGATCAATTTATCTTCATTGATAGACAATATTTACATAGTGTTATTTATTGAATATAAAATAATAATAATAAAAAATTATGACAAACTTTGACAACAAAACAAACGTTACTGTTATCTCTTCAAAACATCTGAAAACCATAATTTTAAGATCAGTTATAAATATATATATATCACCCCGTTAAAATACTCAACTTGATTTTTAAAGATATTTTGAAAGAATGAAGAGTTTATAGAGCACTTTATTGTGTATTGCTGTACACCCACATGAACTGTGTTCATGTTCATGTTAATTCACAGTACATAAACTTTATATGAATACTTTTTTTTAGCTTAATATTAATTAACATTAATAAATGCTATTTATGTATTGGTCATGTTAACTAATATAGTTAATTTTAACAAATTAAACTGGATGGCAACATTTTATATTTTGTGTGTATGTGTCTGTGTGTTGATTTTAAAGTGTAACCCTTTCAATTCTGTAAACTTAAAATCCAAACTAGCAGAGGATTACTGTGAATGCATGTGCCAACTGGGCACCGTCTTCCTTATTGATTCTTAGTTATGTAGCACTTAAGAGTGATGTCTTATAACAGGAGTCACCAGCAAAGCAATATCCACACAAAAATTGTACAGATAGGTAACAATGACATTTAAGCAGAAGTGGTGGATGTAAAGGAAGCAATAATAACATTTTGCTATCATCATGAATCATGTTCTTATCATCATTTGTAGCATACTGGTTCACAGTTGGCATTTATCTGAAGTCCTTGCATTGATTGCATTTAGTTAAATCAACATTATATTTGGTCAGTCTGATCTTGAAGCCTTAGAGATGTTAAATTGTGAAGATCTTGAGTTTTCATTAAAGGGCATGTCCGTGGTGGCCTGACAAAGTTTGATGTTTCTGCATAGACATAGAAGTGGTTATAACTTAGCCTGAAAATGTCTGATATGCCACAAAATTCACAGGTTTGGTAAGAGTCCTGGCCTGAAGACACCTAAAGGCCAATATTCAGATATTATCATAGCGCCACCTGTTGGCAGCAGGATATCTCATATATTTCACTAACTCAAACATACCAAGGTCAATCTGCACCAAACTTCATATGTTTGATAATAGTGCTGGCCTGAACACATCTACATGCCAATAATCAGTTATAGGCATAGCGCCACCAGCTGGCAGCAGCAAGTTTGGCACATTTAAGTGACTTTGACATATTTCTCCTACATTTACTGTATTAAAAGCATACTGCCCACCGTTTGCTGTTTTCCTGAAGCCACCGGTCGGCGGTGAGCCCGGGTGCGAGGGCCCGTTCATCGCTGCTCGCAGCTTTAATTTTTTTTTTTTTTTTTTTTTTTTAAACCTTCTGGGCACTTTTGGGGGCCTTAACATACTCAAAAACTCTTGAAAATTTGCACACACGTCGGAATCTGCGGCCATCAGGACGCCACAGAGGCTGGGACCCGGGCGTGGTTCAGGGCCTCTACAGCGCCCCCTGGAACACAGTTTGAAAACTTGATGTACTGCGCACACATACTTGCACGTATTGATATGAAACTCGGTACACATATAGATCTCACTGAGCCAAACAACTTTTGTACTCTATGTCATGGGCTGAACGCAACAGGAAGTGAGATATTTAGGGCTGTTTAAAAAGCGCATGCTCTGGAATTTAACGTACTCCTCCCAGGGTTTCCAGAGGATTGTCACCAAACTCGGTCAGCATGATCTCAAGACATTGGGGACGCTAAATTGCGAGGAGATTTTTGATATCTCGAACGGTTTGGCCGTGGCAAGGCGACAAAGTTATGGCGAGAAATGAGAAACAGGAAGTGTCTAATTACTGTTGCACACATTGCTTGATTCTTATGAAACTTCACCAGTTTGTTTGTTGTATGATGCCGATTCCATAAATGTGACTATTATGAGTCAAAGTTATAGCGCCACCAACTGGCAGCAGGAAACGTGTCATTTTCAAAATCCTTTGAAATCAGCCTCTTAATTTTACTTGATTTTCTTCAAACTTCATCAAAATCATGTCAAAACACGGCCGATGAGAATATGTAAAGGGGTCGATGATAAATCAAATGCTGTTGCCATGGCAACGTGTCAAACTTTAAAATTAGATTCCTGTCTTTTCGAGGCAGATAACATGCTTAGAATTTCATGAAACTCAACACACACGTCAATATTAATGATAGTTAGACACTGGCAAAAGGTCATAAATGGGCGTGGAGCAGGCACTCTATAGCGCCATCTTTTGACAAAAGTTGGGGGGTTAGTTTTTCCTACATTCACCAAACTCTGTACTTATATTGTTCTCATCAATCTGGACAACTTTCTAAATCAAACTCATTAGCTAAGACCAACAGGAAGCCGGCTATTTTGATTTGAATGTGGATTTTTGGAAAAATCAGGCTGTAAACAAATTCACACTCCTAAGAAAAATAAGGTATTCACACCAAACTTTTTTAACATGAAGAGAAGATTCTGAAGATGTTAAATTGCGAGCGAATTTGGGATATCTTGAACGGTGTTGACGTGGTGATTTTTTAAAGATGTAGTAAAAAACATAACCGTAATTTTTTTATATCTTTAAAGTGCAGCATCCAAACTCTTTACAACTTTTTTCACACAGAGATCTTATCATTCTGAGCAAGTGGTGTAAATATCAATTTTATACAAGCTTCTATGAATTAAAGAAAATTAAAAAAAGAAATTAGAAACCTGCTGTCACTCTGCCTGTGCCTGTCTGTGTTCAGTCACCATTGAGTCACTGAAGAGTGACTGAAGGGGGGAGGGGTGTAAGGGAGAGAGACCAGTGGAACATGCTGTTTTGCTTAAGACCATCTTTGAGGAAGATGCACATTGCTGTAGCGTAATCGACATAAATATGTCTGATACTTTGAGAAAATATAAAGGGTCATTAAATCTTTCATTGTTTGTATTTTGCAGTTGTTGTTTTTTATTTATTTTTACTGAACTGTACCATGAACTTGTCCTATTCAGTCACATAGCAAAAGATTAAGAAAAATACAACTTTTAAGCATGAGTGAATAATCTTCATTGTAGACAATATTTTCATAGTGTTATTTATTGAATATAAAATTATAATAATTAAAAATTTCAAGACAAACTTTGACAACAAAACAAACTTTGCTGTTATCTGTTCAAAACATCCGAAAACCATCATTTTAAGATCAGTTATATATATATCGCCCCATTAAAACACTCAACTTGATTTTTAAAGATATTTTGAAAGAATTAAGCGTTTATAGAGCACTTTGTGTATTGCTGTACACCCACATGAACTGTGTTCATGTTCATGTTAATTCACAGTACATAAACTAATTTACCTTTAAACAATATATGAATACTTTTTTTTTAGCTTAATATTAATTAACATTAATAAATGCTATTTAATTATTGTTCATGTTAACTAATATAGTTAATGTTAACAAATGAAACTGGATGGCAACATTTTATATTTTGTGTGTATGTGTCTCTGTGTTGATTTTAAAGTGTAACCCTTTCAATTCAGTAAACTTAAAATCCAAACTAGCAGAGGGTTACTGTGAATGCATTTGCCAACTGTGCACCGTTTTCCTTATTGATTCTTAGTTATGTAGCGCTTAAGAGTGATGTCTTATAACAGGAGTCACCAGCAAAGCAATATCCACATACAAATTGTACAGATAGGTAACGATTTAAGCAGAAGTGGTGAATGTAATGCAAGCAATAATAACATTTTGTTATCATCATGAATTACATGTTCTTATCATCATCATCAGAATATAGTGAAAATGTTCACATTTGGCTCACAGTTGGCATTATCTGAAGTCCTTGCAGGGGATTAGGTTTATAGCAAACTCCTCCTAGACATTTAATGAAATCAATATTATATTTGGTCAGTCTGATCTAGAGGCCTTAGAGATGTTAAATTGTGAAGATCTTGAGTTTCAGTAAAGGGCGTGTCCGTGGCGGCCTGACAAAGTTTGATGTTTTGCCATGGACATAGGTGTAATAACTCAGCCATAAAATGTCTGATCTGCCTCAAACTTCAGAGGTTTGGTAGGAGTCCTGGCCTGAAGACACCTAAAGGCCAATATTCAGATATTATCATAGCGCCACCTGTTGACACCAGGATATATCATATCTTTCACTAACTCAAACATACCAAGGTCAATCTGCACCAAACTTCATATGTTTGATAATAGTGCTGGCCTGAACACATCTACATGCTATTTATAGGCATAGCGCCACCAGCTGCCAATGGGAAGTTTGGCACATTTAAATGACTTATGACATATTTCTCATATATTTACTGTATTAAAAGCATACTGCCCACCGTTTGCTGTTTTCCTGAAGCCACCGGTCGGCGGTGAGCCCGGGTGCGAGGGCCCGTTCATCGCTGCTTGCAGCTTTAATTAGGGCCCGAGCCCAAAAGGGCGAAGGCCCTATTGTTCTTCTAAGGATTCTTATTTGTTTTTTTTTGTTTTTTTATTTTTATTTTTTTTCAACCGTTGGGGCACTTTTGGGGGCCTTAACATACTCAAAAACTCTTGAAAATTTGCACACACGTCGGAATCTGCCGTCGTCCGGACGCCTCAGAGGCTGGGACCCGGGCGTGGTTCAGGGCCTCTACAGCGCCCCCTGGAACACAGTTTGAAAACTTGATGTACTGCGCACACATACTTGCGCGTATTGATATGAAACTCGGTACACATATAGAACTCATCAAGCTGAACAACTTTTGTACTCTATGTCATGGGCTCCACGCAACAGGAAGTGAGATATTTAGGGCTGTTTAAAAAGCGCATGCTCTGGAATTTAACGTACTCCTCCCAGGAATTCCATGGGATTGTCACCAAACTCGGTCAGCATGATCTCAAGACATTGGGGACGCTAAATTGCGAGGAGATTTTTGATATCTCGAACGGTTTGGCCGTGGCAAGGCGACAAAGTTATGGCGAGAAATGAGAAACAGGAAGTGTCTAATAACTGTTGCACACATTGCCTGATTCTGATGAAACTTCACCAGTTTGTTCGTTGTATGATGCCGATTCCATAAATGTGACTATTATGAGTCAAAGTTATAGCGCCACCAACTGGCAGCAGGAAACGTGTCATTTTCAAAATGCTTTGAAATCAGCCTCTTAATTTTAATCGATTTTCTTTAAACTTCATCAAAATCATGTCAAAACACGGCCGATAAGAATATGTAAAGAGGTCGATGATAAATCAAATGCTGTTGCCATGGCAACGTGTCAAACTTTAAAATTACATTCCTGTCTTTTCAAGGCAGATAACATGCTTAGAATTTCATGAAACTCAACACACACATCAATATTAATGATAGTTAGACACTGGCAAAAGGTCATAAATGGGCGTGGAGCAGGCACTCTATAGCGCCATCTTTTGACAAAAGTTGGGGGGTTAGTTTTTCCTACAGTCACCAAACTCAGTACTTATATTGTTCTCATCAATCTGGACAACTTTCTAAATCAAACTCATTAGCTAAGACCAACAGGAAGCCGGCTATTTTGATTTGAATGTGGATTTTTTGAAAAATCAGGTAGTAAACAAATTCACACTACTCCTAAGAACAACCAGCTGTTCACACCAAACTTTTTTAACATGAAGAGAAGATTCTGAAGATGTTAAATTGCGAGCGGATTTTGGATATCTCGAACGGTGTTGACGTGGTGATTTTTTAAAGATGTAGTAAAAAACATAACCCTAATTTTTTATATCTTTAAAGTGCAGCATCCAAACTCTTTAAAACTTTTTACACACAGAGATCTAATCATTCTGAGCAAGTGCTGGAAATATAAATTTTATACAAGCTTCAATGAATTAAAGAAAATTAAAAAAATAACTCAGAAACCTGCTGTCACTCTGGTGAATGTCTCTACAGTATGTGTGTGCGTTCAGTCAGGCACAGAGAAGCTCATTATTGCAGGGGGGAGGGGTGAGAGGCAGAGAGGGTGACAGAGTAGAGAGCCATTCTACAGACCATCTTTGAACAAAAAATGCACATACTGTAATTACATAAATATGTCTGATCTTTGAGAGTCTGATATTTTGAGAAAATATAAAGGGTCACTAAGTCTTTCATTGTTCGTATTTTGCAGTTGTTGTTTTATATTTATTTTTTACTTAACTGTACCATGAACTTGTCCTATTCAGTCACATAGCAAAAGATTTAAAAAAATACAACTTTTTAGCATGATCAATTTATCTTCATTGATAGACAATATTTACATAGTGTTATTTATTGAATATAAAATAATAATAATAAAAAATTAAGACAAACTTTGACAACAAAACAAACGTTACTGTTATCTCTTCAAAACATCTGAAAACCATAATTTTAAGATCAGTTATATATATATATATGTATCACCCCATTAAAATACTCAACTTGATTTTTAAAGATATTTTGAAAGAATGAAGCGTTTATAGAGCACTTTATTGTGTATTGCTGTACACCCCCATGAACTGTGTTCATGTTCATGTTAATACTAAGTACATTAACTTTATATGAATACTTTTTTTAGCTTAATATTAATTAACATTAATAAATGCTATTTATTTATTGGTCATGTTAACTAATATAGTTAATTTTAACAAATGAAACTGGATGGCAACATTTTATATTTTGTGTGTATGTGTCTGTGTGTTGATTTTAAAGTCTAACCCTTTCAATTCTGTAAACTTAAAATCCAAACTAGCAGAGGATTACTGTGAATGCATGTGCCAACTGGGCACCGTCTTCCTTATTGATTCTTAGTTATGTAGCGCTTAAGAGTGATGTCTTGTAACAGGAGTCACCAGCAAAGCAATATCCACACAAAACTTGTACAGATAGGTAACAATGACATTTAAGCAGAAGTGGTGGACGTAAAGCAAGTAATAATAACATTTTGTTATCATCATGAATCATGTTCTTATCATCATCAGAGTATAGGGAAAATTTTGCATATTGGTTCACAGTTGGCATTTATCTGAAGTCCTTGCATTGATTGCATTTAATTAAAGCAACATTATATTTGGTCAGTCTGATCTTGAGGCCTTAGAGATGTTAAATTGTGAAGATCTTGAGTTTTCAGTAAAGGGCATATCCGTGGTGGCCTGACAAAGTTTGATGTTTCTGCATAGACATAGAAGTGGTTATAACTTAGCCATAAAATGTATGATCTGCCACAAAATTCACAGGTTTGGTAAGAGTCCTGGCCTGAAGACACCTAAAGACTAATATTCAGATATTATCATAGCGCCACTTGTTGGCAGCAGGATATATCATATCTTTCACTAACTCAAACATACCAAGGTCAATCTGCACCAAACTTCATATGTTTGATAATAGTGATGGCCTGAACACATCTACATGCCAATAATTAGTTACAGGCATAGCGCCACCATCTGGCAGCGGCAAGTTTGGCACATTTAAATGACTTATGACATATTTTTTCTATATTTACTGTATTAAAAGCATACTGCCCACTGTTTGCTGATTTCCTGAAGCCACCGGTCGGCGGTGAGCCCAGGTGCGAGGGCCCGTTCATCGCTGCTCGCAGCTTTAATTAGGGCCCGAGCCCAAAAGGGCGAAGGCCCTATTGTTCTTCTAAGGATTCTTATTTGTTTTTTTTTTTTTTTTTTTTTTTTTTTTTTTCAACCGTTGGGGCAGTTTTGGGGGCCTTAACATACTCAAAAACTCTTGAAAATTTGCACACACGTTGGAATCTGCCGTCGTCCGGACGCCACAGAGGCTGGGACCCGGGCGTGGTTCAGCGCCTCTACAGCGCCCCCTGGAACACAGTTTGAAAACTTGATGTACTGCGCACACATACTTGCGCGTATTGATATGAAACTCGGTACACATATAGAACTCATCGAGCTGAACAACTTTTGTACTCTATGTCATGGGCTCCACGCAACAGGAAGTGAGATATTTAGGGCTGTTTAAAAAGCGCATGCTCTGGAATTTAACGTACTCCTCCCAGGAATTCCATGGGATTGTCACCAAACTCGGTCAGCATGATCTCAAGACATTGGGGACGCTAAATTGCGAGGAGATTTTTGATATCTCGAACGGTTTGGCCGTGGCAAGGCGACAAAGTTATGGCGAGAAATGAGAAACAGGAAGTGTCTAATAACTGTTGACCACATTGCCTGATTCTGATGAAACTTCACCAGTTTGTTCGTTGTATGATGCCGATTCCATAAATGTGACTATTATGAGTCAAAGTTATAGCGCCACCAACTGGCAGCAGGAAGTGTGTCATTTTCAAAATGCTTTGATATCAGCCTCTTAATTTTACTCGATTTTCTTTAAACTTCATCAAAATCATGTCAAAACACGGCCGATAAGAATATGTAAAGGGGTCGATGATAAATCGAATGCTGTTGCCATAGCAACATGTCAAACTTTAAAATTAGATTCCTGTCTTTTCGAGGCAGTTAACATGCTTAGAATTTCATGAAACTCAACACACACATCAATATTTATGATAGTTAGACACTGGCAAAAGGTCATAAATGGGCGTGGAGCAGGCACTCTATAGCGCCATCTTTTGACAAAAGTTGGGGGGTTATTTTTTCCTACAGTCACTAAACTCTGTACATATATTGTTCTCATCAATTTGGACAACTTTCTAAATCAAACTCATTAGCTGAGACCAACAGGAAGCCGGCTATTTTGATTTGAATGTGGATTTTTGGAAAAATCAGGCTGTAAACAAATGCACACTACTCCTAAGAACAACCAGCTGTTCACACCAAACTTTTTTAACATGAAGAGAATATTCTGAAGATGTTAAATTGCGACCGGATTTTGGATATCTTGAACGGTGTGGACGTGGTGATTTTTTAAAGATAGTAAAAAATATTTTTATATCTTTAAAGTGCAGCATCCAAACTCTTTAAAACTTTTTTCACACAGAGATCTAATCATTCTGAGCAAGTGCTGGAAATAAAAAATGTATACAAGCTTCTATGAATTAAAGAAAATTAAAAAAATAACTCAGAAACCTGCTGTCACTCTGGTGAATGTCTCTACTGTATGTATGTGCGTTCAGTCAGGCACAGAGAAGCTCATTATTGCAGGGGGGAGGGGTGAGAGGCAGAGAGGGTGACAGAGTAGAGAGCCATCCTACAGACCATCTTTGAACAAAATGCACATACTGTATGTAGTGTAATTACATAAATATGTCTGATCTTTGAGAGTCTGATATTTTGAGAAAATATAAAGGGTCACTAAGTCATTCATTGTTCATTTTTTGCAGTTGTTGTTTTTTATTTATTTTTTACTTAACTGTACCATGAACTTGTCCTATTCAGTCACATAGCAAAAGATTTTTAAAAATACAACTTTTTAGCATGATAAATTTATCTTCATTGATAGACAATATTTACATAGTGTTATTTATTGAATATAAAATCATAATAATAAAAAATTAAGACAAACTTTGACAACAAAACAAACGTTACTGTTATCTCTTCAAAACATCTGAAAACCATAATTATAAGATCAGTTATATATATGTATCACCCCGTTAAAATACTCAACTTGATTTTTAAAGATATTTTGAAAGAATGAAGCGTTTATAGAGCACTTTATTGTGTATTGCTGTACACCCACATGAACTGTGTTCATGTTCATGTTAATTCACAGTACATAAACTTTATATGAATACTTTTTTTAGCTTAATATTAATTAACATTAATAAATGCTATTTATTTATTGGTCATGTTAACTGATATAGTTAATTTTAACAAATGAAACTGGATGGCAACATTTTATATTTTGTGTGTATGTGTCTGTGTGTTGATTTTAAAGTGTAACCCTTTCAATTCTGTAAACTTAAAATCCAAACTAGCAGATGGTTACTGTGAATGCATGTGCCAACTGGGCACCGTCTTCCTTATTGATTCTTAGTTATGACAACAATTGATTTTATACAAAAATATATTATACAAAAATTGTACAGATAGGTAACAATGACATTTAAGCAGAAGTGGTGGATATAAAGGAAGCAATAATAACATTTTGCTATCATCATGAATTACATGTTCTTATTTGTAGCATACTGGTTCACAGTTGGCATCTATCTGAAGTCCTTGCATTGATTGCATTTAATTAAATCAACATTATATTTGGTCAGTCTGATCTTGAGGCCTTAGAGATGTTAAATTGTGAAGATCTTGTGTTTTCATTAAAGGGCATGTCCGTGGCGGCCTGACAAAGTTTGATGTTTCTGCATAGACATAGAAGTGGTTATAACTTAGCCTGAAAATGTCTGATCTGCCACAAAATTCACAGGTTTGGTAAGAGTCCTGGCCTGAAGACACCTAAAGACCAATATTCAGATATTATCATAGCGCCACCTGTTGGCAGCAGGATATCTCATATATTTCACTAACTCAAACACACCAAGGTCAATCTGCACCAAACTTCATATGTTTGATAATAGTGCTGGCCTGAACACATCTACATGCCAATAATCAGTTACAGGCATAGCGCCACCAGCTGGCAGCAGCAATTTTGGCACATTTAAATGACTTATGACATATTTTTTCTATATTTACTGTATTAAAAGCATACTGCCCACCGATTGCTGTTTTCCTGAAGCCACCGGTCGGCGGTGAGCCCGGGTGCGAGGGCCCGTTCATCGCTGCTCGCAGCTTTAATTAGGGCCCGAGCCCAAAAGGGCGAAGGCCCTATTGTTTTTCTAAGGATTATTAGGGCCCGAGCCCAAAAGGGCGAAGGCCCTATTGTTCTTCTAAGGGTTATTATTTTTTTTTTTTTTTTTTTTTTTTTTTTTTTCTTTTTTTCAACCTTCCGGGCACTTTTGGGGGCCTTAACATACTCAAAAACTCTTGAAAATTTGCACATACGTCGGAATCTGCGGCCATCAGGACGCCACAGAGGCTGGGACCCGGGCGTGGTTCAGGGCCTCTACAGCGCCCCCTGGAACACAGTTTGAAAACTTGATGTACTGCGCACACATACTTGCATGTATTGATATGAAACTCGGTACACATATAGATCTCACTGAGCCAAACAACTTTTGTACTCTATGTCATAGGCTCCACCTGACAGGAAGTGAGATATTTAGGGCTGTTTAAAAAGCGCATGCTCTGGAATTTAACGTACTCCTCCCAGGAATTCCATGGGATTGTCACCAAACTCGGTCAGCATGATCTCAAGACATTGGGGACGCTAAATTGCGAGGAGATTTTTGATATCTCGAACGGTTTGGCCGTGGCAAGGCGACAAAGTTATGGCGAGAAATGAGAAACAGGAAGTGTCTAATAACTGTTGACCACATTGCCTGATTCTGATGAAACTTCACCAGATTGTTCGTTGTATGATGCCGATTCCATAAATGTGACTATTATGAGTCAAAGTTATAGCGCCACCAACTGGCAGCAGGAAGTGTGTCATTTTCAAAATGCTTTGATATCAGCCTCTTAATTTTACTCGATTTTCTTTAAACTTCATCAAAATCATGTCAAAACACGGCCGATAAGAATATGTAAAGGGGTCGATGATAAATCGAATGCTGTTGCCATGGCAACATGTCAAACTTTAAAATTAGATTCCTGTCTTTTCGAGGCAGATAACATGCTTAGAATTTCATGAAACTCAACACACACATCAATATTTATGATAGTTAGACACTGGCAAAAGGTCATAAATGGGCGTGGAGCAGGCACTCTATAGCGCCATCTTTTGACAAAAGTTGGGGGGTTAGTTTTTCCTACAGTCACTAAACTCTGTACATATATTAATCTCATCAATTTGGACAACTTTCTAAATCAAACTCATTAGCTGAGACCAACAGGAAGCCGGCTATTTTGATTTGAATGTGGATTTTTGGAAAAATCAGGCTGTAAACAAATGCACACTACTTCTAAGAACAACCAGCTGTTCACACCAAACTTTTTTAACATGAAGAGAATATTCTGAAGATGTTAAATTGCGACCGGATTTTGGATATCTTGAACGGTGTGGACGTGGTGATTTTTTAAAGATATAGTAAAAAATATTTTTATATCTTTAAAGTGCAGCATCCAAACTCTTTAAAACTTTTTTCACACAGAGATCTAATCATTCTGAGCAAGTGCTGGAAATAAAAAATGTATACAAGCTTCTATGAATTAAAGAAAATTTAAAAAAGAACTCAGAAACCTGCTGTCACTCTGGTGAATGTCTCTACAGTATGTGTGTGCGTTCAGTCAGGCACAGAGAAGCTCATTATTGCAGGGGGGAGGGGTGAGAGGCAGAGAGGGTGACAGAGTAGAGAGCCATCCTACAGACCATCTTTGAACAAAATGCACATACTGTATGTAGTGTAATTACATAAATATGTCTGATCTTTGAGAGTCTGATATTTTGAGAAAATATAAAGGGTCACTAAGTCTTTCATTGTTCATTTTTTGCAGTTGTTGTTTTTTATTTATTTTTTACTTAACTGTACCATGAACTTGTCCTATTCAGTCACATAGCAAAAGATTTTAAAAAATACAACTTTTTAGCATGATCAATTTATCTTCATTGATAGACAATATTTACATAGTGTTATTTATTGAATATAAAATCATAATAATAAAAAATTAAGACAAACTTTGACAACAAAACAAACTTTACTGTTATCTCTTCAAAACATCTGAAAACCATAATTTTAAGATCAGTTATAAATATATATATCACCCCGTTAAAATACTCAACTTGATTTTTAAAGATATTTTGAAAGAATGAAGAGTTTATAGAGCACTTTATTGTGTATTGCTGTACACCCACATGAACTGTGTTCATGTTCATGCTAATTCACAGTACATAAACTATATATGAATACTTTTTTTTAGCTTAATATTAATTAACATTAATAAATGCTATTTATTTATTGGTCATGTTAACTAATATAGTTAATGCTAACAAATAAAACTGAATGGCAACATTTTATATTTTGTGTGTATGTGTCTGTGTGTTGATTTTAAAGTCTAACCCTTTCAATTCTGTAAACTTTAAATCCAAACTAGCAGAGGGTTACTTTGAATGCATGTGCCAAGTGGGCACCGTCTTCATTATTGATTCTTAGTAATGTAGCGCTTAAGAGTGATGTCTTATAACAGGAGTCACCAGCAAAGCAATATCCACACAAAAATTGTACAGATAGGTAACGATGACATTTCAGCAGAAGTGGTGGACGTAAAGCAAGCAATAATAACATTTTGTTATCATGAATCTTGTTCTTACTTGTTAGCAGCAGGATATATCATATCTTTCACTAACTCAAACATACCAAGGTCAATCTGCACCAAACTTCATATGTTTGATAATAGTGCTGGCCTGAACACATCTACATGCCAATAATTAGTTACAAGCATAGCGCCACCATCTGGCAGCGGCAAGTTTGGCACATTTAAATGACTAATGACTTTTTTCTATATTTACTGTATTAAAAGCATACTGCCCACCGTTTGCTGATTTCCTGAAGCCACCGGTCGGCGGTGAGCCCAGGTGCGAGGGCCCGTTCATCGCTGCTCGCAGCTTTAATTATTATTATTATTATTATTATTTTTTTTTCAATGTTTTGGGGGATTTCGGGGGCCTTAACATACACGAAAACTCTTGAAACTTTGCACACACATTGGAACCTGCGGCCATCAGGGCCGGACAGACTTTGACATGGGGGGGTCACCTGGGGGGGGCATGGCACAGCGTTAAAAATTGCGACTTTTGAAGGGCTCTGGAACGCACAACGGTTGACCTACAGTCACCAAAATTCATACACATATAGACCTCATCGGGCCGAACAAATTTCACACTCATAGTCCGTGCTTCGCCAAACAGGAAGTCGGCTATTCAGGGATGTCTAAAAAGTGCATGCAATGGAATTTGAAATACTCCTACTAGGCCTTTCCACCGATGGCCACCAAACTCGGTCAGCATGATCTCAAGACATTGGGGACGCAAAATTGCCAGGGGATTTTTGATATCTCGAACGGTTTGACCGTGACGGGGCGACAAATTTATGGCGAGAAATGAGAAACAGGAAGTGCCTAATAACTTTGACATACTTTGTCTGATTTTGACCAAACTTCAGCAGTTTGTTCATCGTCTGATGCCGATCACAGAGATGTGACTATTATGAGTCAAAGTTATAGCGCCACCAACTGGCAGCAGAAAGCGTGACGTTTTTGAAACGCTTTAAACTCAGCCTCTTAATTTTACTCAATTTGCTTCAAACTTCATCCCAATAATGTCAAAACACGACCGATAAGAATCTGTGAAGGGCGTTATCCATAACTTTTATCATGTTGCCATGGCAACGTGTCAAACTTTAACTTTAGTTTTTTGTGTTTTTGAGCCACTTAAAATGCTTAGAATTTCATGAAACTCAACACACACATCTGTATTAATGACAGTTAAACACTGATAAAAGCCCATAAATGGGCGTGGAGCAGGCGCTCCATAGCGCCACCTTTTGACAAAAGTTGGGGGGTTACTTTGTCCTACAGTCACCAAACTCGGTACATATATTGGACTCATCAAGCCGGACAACTTTCTAATTTACACCCATTAGCTACGACCAACAGGAAGTCAGCTATTTTTATTTAAATATGGATTTTTGGAAAAATCAAGCTGTGGAATTTGAAATACTCCTTCTAGACCTTTCCACCGATGGCCACCAAACTCGGTCAGCATGATCTCAAGATATTGGGAATGCAAAATTGCCAGGGGATTTTTGGTATCTCGAACGGTTTGGCCGTGGGAGGGCGACAAATTATGGCGAGAAATGAGAAACAGGAAATGTCTAATAATTTTGACACACTTTATCTGATTTTGACCAAACTTAAGCAGTTTGTTCGTCGTATGATACCGATCACAGAGATGTGACTATTATGAGTCAAAGTTATAGCGCCACCAACTGGCAGCAGGAAGTGTGTTGCTTGCAAAACGCTTTTAAATCAACCTCTTAATTTTACTCAATTTGCTTCAAACTTCATCAGAATAATATCAAAACACGGCCGATGAGAATCTGTGAAGGGGTCCTTGATACATCAAATGCTGTTGCCATGGCAACATGTCAAACTTTAACATTTGTTTCCTGTGTTTTTAAATATAGCTGTGAATAAATTCATATCACTCATAGCAGAATCAGACAGTTCACACCAAACTTTGTCAACATGATGCCAAGATACTGAAGATGTTAAATTGTGAACGGCTTTGGGACATCTTGAACGGTGTTGATGTGGTGATTTATGAAAGTAACAATAAAAAAGATGAAGAGTTATTGTCATATATCTTTAAATTGCATTATTCTAACTCATCAAAACTTTTTACATATAAAGAACAAGAAATTCTTAGGAAATACGTGTAGTTTCAAAATGTTATCATGCTCAGAGGCCCCAAAAACATTAAAAGTGTCACATAAATTTGTCAGATTAAAGCTCTAATACCAGGGATGAACACTAGAGGTCCTCATAAGATAAGGAATCGTTTGACCTCTAATGCTATTTAGCTCATTCTCAGTGTATAAGAATGAAAATAATCCATAGAATCAGTTGATATAGACTGTACTGTCAGTGTACTTTTACATAATTATTTTGTATAGGTGCTTAAAGAGCATTAAAATCTTTTTTAAATCTTTTAAGGAAAAATTATATGATTTATATACATATATACAATCTCACTGATAGAATAAAAAAATCTTATAAGTATGACACTATACTGCTCAGTTCACTTAATTAGAATGAGAAACAAATACATCAACTAAGTTAATATGTATTTATTTTTAATATATTTGTTTATAATTATTTCACAGATGCTTATAGATCATTAAAATAATATTTAAAAATGGATGTAGATCATAAAACATGGTAACTATTTAAAATAGGGTCTCTTTTGTTAACATTGGTTAATGAACTAACACACGAACGAACAACGAACAATATATTTGTACTCGATTTTCTTCAAACTTCATCAGAATGATGTAAAAACACGGCCGATGAGAGTCTGTAAAGGCGTCCCTGATGCATCAAATGCTGTTGCCATGGCAAATAAATAAAAATACAAAATACATTCAAATATTTGTTTCCTGTGTTTTTGAGGCAGATAGCGTGCCTAGAATTTTATTTTCCATTTTCAATTTTCAATGATTTATTATATATTTAAAGTGCAGCATCCTAACTCTTTGAAACTTTTTTCATACAAATAACTATTCATTCTGATTAAACACAGTTCATTTCATAATTATACAAAACTCCACGAATGAAAGAAAATTAAAAAACAAATCTGATCTCACTCTGCTCTGCACTCTATGTGTGTTTGTGTGGTAAGTGGCTGAGTGTAAGGAGGTGGGATGGGTGGTAAGAGAAAGAGTCAGACAGGAGGAGAGACAGTTAGGGTTAGTCCAAAGGGTTATTGTGAATGCATGTGCCAACTGGGCACCGTTTTCCTGATGCTATCGTGATGGCGACTGCCAGACGGCGAGGGCCCGGTCAACGCTGATTTGTTTTTCTTATTTGTTTTTTTTATTTTTAGGGCCCGAGCCCAAAAGGGCGAAGGCCCTATTGTTCTTCTAAGGGTTCTTATTTTTTTTTTTTTTTTTTTTTTTTTTTTTTCAACCGTTGGGGCACTTTTGGGGGCCTTAACATACTCAAAAACTCTTGAAAATTTGCACACATGTCGGAATCTGCCGTCGTCCGGACGCCACAGAGGCTGGGACCCGGGCGTGGTTCAGGGCCTCTACAGCGCCCCCTGGAACACAGTTTGAAAACTTGATGTACTGCGCACACATACTTGCACGTATTGATATGAAACTCGGTACACATATAGATCTCACTGAGCCAAACAACTTTTGTACTCTATGTCATGGGCTGAACGCAACAGGAAGTGAGATATTTAGGGCTGTTTAAAAAGCGCATGCTCTGGAATTTAACGTACTCCTCCCAGGGTTTCCATAGGATTGTCACCAAACTCGGTCAGCATGATCTCAAGACATTGGGGACGCTAAATTGCGAGGGGATTTTTGATATCTCGAACGGTTTGGCCGTGGCAAGGCGACAAAGTTATGGCGAGAAATGAGAAACAGGAAGTGTCTAATTACTGTTGCACACATTGCTTGATTCTTATGAAACTTCACCAGTTTGTTTGTTGTATGATGCCGATTCCATAAATGTGACTATTATGAGTCAAAGTTATAGCGCCACCAACTGGCAGCAGGAAGCGTGTCATTTTCAAAATCCTTTGAAATCAGCCTCTTAATTTTACTTGATTTTCTTCAAACTTCATCAAAATAATGTCAAAACACGGCCGATGAGAATATGTAAAGGGGTCGATGATAAATCAAATACTGTTGCCATGGCAACGCGTCAAACTTTAAAATTTGATTCCTGTCTTTTCGAGGCAGATAACATGCTTAGAATTTCATGAAACTCAACACACACGTCAATATTAATGATAGTTAGACACTGGCAAAAGGTCATAAATGGGCGTGGAGCAGGCACTCTATAGCGCCATCTTTTGACAAAAGTTGGGGGGTTAGTTTTTCCTACAGTCACCAAACTCTGTACATATATTGTTCTCATCAATCTGGACAACTTTCTAAATCAAACTCATTAGCTAAGACCAACAGAAAGCCGGCTATTTTGATTTGAATGTGGATTTTTGGAAAAATCAGGCTGTAAACAAATTTATACTCCTCCTAAGAA
This sequence comes from Garra rufa, assembly GCF_049309525.1. Lineage (NCBI taxonomy): Eukaryota > Metazoa > Chordata > Actinopteri > Cypriniformes > Cyprinidae > Garra > Garra rufa. The sequence continues at coordinate 43,621,650 of NC_133362.1, forward strand.
CAACCAGCTGTTCACACCAAACTTTTTTAACATGGAGAGAAGATTCTGAAGATGTTAAATTGCGAGCGGTTTTGGGATATCTTGAACGGTGTTGACGTGGTGATTTTTTAAAGATGTATAACCGTCATTTTCTATATCTTTAAAGTGCAGCATCTTAACTATTTAAAACTTTTTTCACACAGAGATCTTATCATTCTGAGCAAGTGCTGTAAATATCAATTTAATTCAAGCTTCTACGAATTAAAGAAAATTAAAAAAAGAAATCAGAAGCCTGCTGTCACTCTGCCTTGAGTGTCTGTGTTCAGTCACCATTGAGTGACTACCATTGAGTGACTGAAGAGAGACTGAAGGGGGAGGGGTGAAAGGGAGAGAGGGAGAGAGAGTAGAACATGCTGTCTTGCTAAAGACCATCTTTGAGGAAAAAAAGCACATTGATGTTACATAAATATGTTTGATCTTTGAGAGTCTGATATTTTGAGAAAATATAAAGGGTCACTAAGTCTTTCATTGTTTGTATTTTGCAGTTGTTGTTTTTTTATTTATTTTTTACTGAACTGTACCATGAACATGTCCTATTCAGTCACATAGCAAAAGATTAAGAAAAATACAACTTTTTAGCATGAGCGGTTTATCTTCATTGATAGACATTTATTTTCATAGTGTTATTTATTGAATATAACATTTTAATTAACAGTTTCAAGACAAACTTTGTCAACAAAACAAACTTTGCTGTTATCTGTTCAAAACATCTGAAAATTTTACCATTTTAAGATCAGTTATATATATATCGCCCCATTACAATACTCAACTTGATTTTTAAAGATATTTTGAAAGAAAGAAGCGTTTATAGAGCACTTTGTGTATTGCTGTACACCCACGTGAACTGTGTTCATGTTCATGTTAATTCACAGTTCATAAACTAATGTTAAAATATACTTTTTTACCATTAAACAATATATGAATACTTTTTTTAGCTTAATATTAATTAACATTAATAAATACTATTTAATTATTGTTCATGTTAACTAATATAGTTAATGTTAACAAATGAAACTGGTTGGTAATTTTATATATTGTGTGTATGTGTCTGTGTGTTGATTTTAAAGTTTAACCCTTTCAATTTAGTAAACTTTAAATCCAACTGACTGAGGGTTACTGTGAATGCATGTGCCAACTGGGCACCGTTTTCCTAATTGATTCTTTCTTAGTTATGTAGCACTTAAAAGTGATGTCTTATAACAGGAGTCACCTGCAAAGCAATATCCACACACAAATTGTACAGATAGGTAACGATGACATTTAAGCAGAAGTGGTGGACGTAAAGCAAGCAATAATAACATTTTGTTATCATCAACCTCAGAATATAGGGAAAATGTTCCCTATATTGTGAACGGCTTTGGGATATCTTGAACGGTGTTGATGTGGTGATTTGTTGGAGACACTCTATAGCGCCACCTTTTGACAAAAGTTGGAGGGTTAGTTGTAGCTACAGACATCAAACTTGGTCGGTATATTGGTCTCATCAAGCCAGACAACTTTCTAATTTACACCCATTAGCTACGACCAACAGGAAATCAGCTATTTTGATTTGAATGTGGATTTTTGGAAAAATATAGCTGTGAATAAATTCATATCACTCATAGCAGAATCAGACAGTGCACACCAAACTTTGTATACTGAAGATGTTAAATTGTGAACGGCTTTGGGATATCTTGAATGGTGTTGATGTGGTGATTTATGAAAGTAACAATAAAAAAGATGAAGAGTTATTTTCATATATCTTTAAATTGCATTATTCTAACTCATCAAAACTTTTTACATATAAAGAACAAGAAATTCTTAGGAAATACGTGTAGTTTCAAAATGTTATCATGCTCAGAGGCCCCAAAAACATTAAAAGTGTCACATAAATTTGTCAGATTAAAGCTCCAATACCAGGGATGAACACTAGAGGTCCTCATAAGATAAGGAATCGTTTGACCTCTAATGCTATTTAGCTCATTCTCAGTGTATAAGAATGAAAATAATCCATAGAATCAGTTGATATATACTGTACTGTCAATGTACTTTTACATAATTATTTTTTATAGGTGCTTAAAGAGCATTAAAATCTTTTTTTTAATCTTTTAAGGAAAAATTATATGATTTATATACATATATACACTCTCACTGATAGAATAAAAAATCTTATAGGTATGACACTATACTGCTCAGTTCACTTAATTAGAATGAGAAACAAATACATCAACTAAGTTAATATGTATTTATTTTTAATATATTTGTTTATAATTATTTCACAGATGCTTATAGATCATTAAAATAATATTTAAAAATGGTTGTAGATCATAAAACATGGTAAATATTTAAAATAGGGTCTCTTTTGTTAACAATGGTTAATGAACTAACAAACACGAACGAACAACGAACAATATATTTGTACTAGATTTTCTTCAAACTTCATCAGAATAATGTAAAAACACGGCCGACGAGAGTCTGTAAAGGCGTCCCTGATGCATCAAATGCTGTTGCCATGGCAAATAAATAAAAATAAAAAAAACCTTCAAATATTTGTTTCCTGTGTTTTTAAGGCAGATAGTGTGCTTAGAATTTCATTTTCCATTTTCAATTTTCAATGATTTATTATATATTTAAAGTGCAGCATCCTAACTCTTTGAATCTTTTTTCATACAAATAACTATTCATTCTGATCAAACACAGTTCATTTCATAATTTTACAAAACTCCACGAATGAAAGAAAATTAAAAAACATATCTGATCTCACTCTGCTCTGCACTCTATATGTGTGTTTGTGTGGTAAGTGGCTGAGTGTAAGGAGGGGGGATGGGTGGTAAGAGAAAGAGTCAGACAGGAGGAGAGACAGTTAGGGTTAGTCCAAAGGGTTACTGTGAATGCATGTGCCAACTGGGCAACGTTTTCCTGATGCTATCGGGATGGCGACTGCACAGACGGCGAGGGCCCGGTCATCGCTGCTTGCAGCTTTAATTATTTTTATTTTTTTTCAACCGTTGGGGCACTTTTGGGGGCCTTAACATACTCAAAAACTCTTGAAAATTTGCACACACGTCGGAATCTGCCGTCGTCCGGACGCCACAGAGACTGGGACCCGGGCGTGGTTCAGGGCCTCTACAGCGCCCCCTGGAACACAGTTTGAAAACTTGATGTACTGCGCACACATACTTGCGCGTATTGATATGAAACTCGGTACACATATAGAACTCATCGAGCTGAACAACTTTTGTACTCTATGTCATGGGCTCCACGCAACAAGAAGTGAGATATTTAGGGCTGTTTAAAAAGCGCATGCTCTGGAATTTAACGTACTCCTCCCAGGAATTCCATGGGATTGTCACCAAACTCGGTCAGCATGATCTCAAGACATTGGGGATGCTAAATTGCGAGGAGATTTTTGATATCTCGAACGGTTTGGCCGTGGCAAGGCGACAAAGTTATGGCGAGAAATGAGAAACAGGAAGTGTCTAATAACTGTTGCACACATTGCCTGATTCTGATGAAACTTCACCAGTTTGTTCCTTGTATGATCCCGATTCCATAAATGTGACTATTATGAGTCAAAGTTATAGCGCCACCAACTGGCAGCAGGAAACGTGTCATTTTCAAAATGCTTTGAAATCAGCCTCTTAATTTTAATCGATTTTCTTTAAACTTCATCAAAATCATGTCAAAACACGGCCAATAAGAATATGTAAAGGGGTCGATGATAAATCAAATGCTGTTGCCATGGCAACGTGTCAAACTTTAAAATTACATTCCTGTCTTTTCGAGGCAGATAACATGCTTAGAATTTCATGAAACTCAACACACACATCAATATTAATGATAGTTAGACACTGGCAAAAGGTCATAAATGGGCGTGGAGCAGGCACTCTATAGCGCCATCTTTTGACAAAAGTTGGGGGGTTAGTTTTTCATACAGTCACCAAACTCTGTACATATATTAATCTCATCAATCTGGACAACTTTCTAAATCAAACTCATTAGCTAAGACCAACAGAAAGCCGGCTATTTTGATTTGAAGGTGGATTTTTTGAAAAATCAGGTAGTAAACAAATTCACACTACTCCTAAGAACAACCAGCTGTTCACACCAAACTTTTTTAACATGAAGAGAAGATTCTGAAGATGTTAAATTGCGAGCGGATTTTGGATATCTCGAACGGTGTTGACGTGGTGATTTTTTAAAGATGTAGTAAAAAACATAACCCTAATTTTTTATATCTTTAAAGTGCAGCATCCAAACTCTTTAAAACTTTTTTCACACAGAGATCTAATCATTCTGAGCAAGTGCTGGAAATATAAATTTTATACAAGCTTCAATGAATTAAGGAAAATTAAAAAAATAACTCAGAAACCTGCTGTCACTCTGGTGAATGTCTCTACAGTATGTGTGTGCGTTCAGTCAGGCACAGAGAAGCTCATTATTGCAGGGGGGAGGGGTGAGAGGCAGAGAGGGTGACAGAGTAGAGAGCCATCCTACAAACCATCTTTGAACAAAAAATGCATGTACTGTATGTAGTGTAATTACATAAATATGTCTGATCTTTGAGAGTCTGATATTTTGAGAAAATATAAAGGGTCACTAAGTCTTTCATTGTTCGTATTTTGCAGTTGTTGTTTTTTATTTATTTTTTACTTAACTGTACCATGAACTTGTCCTATTCAGTCACATAGCAAAAGATTTAAAAAAATACAACTTTTTAGCATGATCAATTTATCTTCATTGATAGACAATATTTACATAGTGTTATTTATTGAATATAAAATAATAATAATAAAAAATTAAGACAAACTTTGACAACAAAACAAACGTTACTGTTATCTCTTCAAAACATCTGAAAACCATAATTTTAAGATCAGTTATATATATATATGTATCACCCCGTTAAAATACTCAACTTGATTTTTAAAGATATTTTGAAAGAATGAAGCGTTTATAGAGCACTTTATTGTGTATTGCTGTACACCCACATGAACTGTGTTCATGTTCATGTTAATTCACAGTACATAAACTATATATGAATACTTTTTTAGCTTAATATTAATTAACATTAATAAATGCTATTTATTTATTGGTCGTGTTAACTAATATAGTTAATTTTAACAAATGAAACTGGATGGCAACATTTTATATTTTGTGTGTATGTGTCTGTGTGTTGGTTTAAAGTCTAACCCTTTCAATTCTGTAAACTTTAAATCCAAACTAGCAGAGGGTTACTGTGAATATTGATTCTTAGTTATGTAGCGCTTAAGAGTGCTGTCTTGTAACAGGAGGAGTCACCAGCAAAGCAATATCCACACAAAACTTGTACAGATAGGTAACAATGACATTTAAGCAGAAGTGGTGGACGTAAAGCAAGCAATAATAACATTTTATTATCATCATGAATCATGTTCTAATCATCATCATCAGAGTATAGGGAAAATTTTGCATATTGGTTCACAGTTGGCATTATCTGAAGTCCTTGCATTGATTGCATTTAATTAAATCAACATTATATTTGGTCAGTCTGATCTTGAGGCCTTAAGGTGCGTTCACACCGGACGCGAATGAAGCGGCAAGCGCGAGTGATTTACATGTTAAGTCAATGCAAAGACGCGAATAGCCATCCTGCGGCGCGAAACGCCCGAATGAGGCGGCGCGAAACGCGCGGCGCGCATTGAGCGTTTCAAGCGATTGCCGCGCCATTCGCGCGAGTTCAAAAATCTGAACTTCGGCGGAATTCCGCGCCGCGGTAACCAATCAGGAGCTTGCTCTAGTAGTGACGGAGGCAGAAATCCGAAACAACAGTGGCGGACAAAATCACCGTTGCTGTCTGTGGTTCCTCGGAGCTGTACGATACATCTTTGGACTTTTGTAGAAACAGGAATAAAAGGGATCTTGCTAGGAATAAAGTGAGTGAAGAGGTCGGACAATCTGGTTAGTTTTAAAAAACGCTCTTTACTCAATTTAACCTACATATACATAAATATTGAGACTACAAGCAAGCTAAAGCTGGCAAATTGAGCTCATTCACCTATTTTACAACTACTTTCCCGCTGACGAGTGGCAGAAGCCCCTCCCTTGACGCGAATTCGCGTCTGTGAATGACGCGAATTTTACCGCGCGAATGGCGCGAGTAAACTCAAATGTTCAAGCGTTCAACTACGCGCGAATAGCGCGTTTTTTCCGCGCAAGTCGCGTCCGGTGTGAACGCACCATTAGAGATGTTAAATTGTGAAGATCTTGAGTTTTCATTGAGTTGTTATAACTTAGCCATAAAATGTCTGATCTGCCACAAAATTCACAGGTTTGGTAAGAGTCCTGGCCTGAAGACACCTAAAGGCCAATATTCAGATATTATCATAGCGCCACCTGTTGGCAGCAGGATATATCATATCTTTCACTAACTCAAACATACCAAGGTCAATCTGCACCAAACTTCATATGTTTGATAATAGTGCTGACCTGAACACATCTACATGCCAATAATCAGTTATAGGCATAGCGCCACCATCTGGCAGCGGCAAGTTTGGCACATTTAAATGACTTATGACATATTTTTTCTATATTTACTGTTTTAAAAGCATACTGCCCACCGTTTGCTGATTTCCTGAAGCCACCGGTCGGCGGTGAGCCCAGGTGCGAGGGCCCGTTCATCGCTGCTCGCAGCTTTAATTAGGGCCCGAGCCCAAAAGGGCGAAGGCCCTATTGTTCTTCTAAGGGTTATTATTTTTTTTTTTTTTTTTTTTTTTTTTTTTTTTTCAACCTTCCGGGCACTTTTGGGGGCCTTAACATACTCAAAAACTCTTGAAAATTTGCACACACGTCGGAATCTGCGGCCATCAGGACGCCAAAGAGGCTGGGACCCGGGCGTGGTTCAGGGCCTCTACAGCGCCCCCTGGAACACAGTTTGAAAACTTGATGTACTGCGCACACATACTTGCATGTATTGATATGAAACTCGGTACACATATAGATCTCACTGAGCCAAACAACTTTTGTACTCTATGTCATGGGCTCCACGCAACAGGAAGTGAGATATTTAGGGCTGTTTAAAAAGCGCATGCTCTGGAATTTAACGTACTCCTCCCAGGAATTCCATGGGATTGTCACCAAACTCGGTCAGCATGATCTCAAGACATTGGGGACGCTAAATTGCGAGGAGATTTTTGATATCTCGAACGGTTTGGCCGTGGCAAGGCGACAAAGTTATGGCGAGAAATGAGAAACAGGAAGTGTCTAATAACTGTTGACCACATTGCCTGATTCTGATGAAACTTCACCAGTTTGTTCGTTGTATGATGCCGATTCCATAAATGTGACTATTATGAGTCAAAGTTATAGCGCCACCAACTGGCAGCAGGAAGTGTGTCATTTTCAAAATGCTTTGATATCAGCCTCTTAATTTTACTCGATTTTCTTTAAACTTCATCAAAATCATGTCAAAACACGGCCGATAAGAATATGTAAAGGGGTCGATGATAAATCGAATGCTGTTGCCATGGCAACATGTCAAACTTTAAAATTAGATTCCTGTCTTTTCGAGGCAGTTAACATGCTTAGAATTTCATGAAACTCAACACACACATCAATATTTATGATAGTTAGACACTGGCAAAAGGTCATAAATGGGCGTGGAGCAGGCACTCTATAGCGCCATCTTTTGACAAAAGTTGGGGGGTTAGTTTTTCCTACAGTCACTAAACTCTGTACATATATTAATCTCATCAATTTGGACAACTTTCTAAATCAAACTCATTAGCTGAGACCAACAGGAAGCCGGCTATTTTGATTTGAATGTGGATTTTTTGAAAAATCAGGCTGTAAACAAATGCACACTACTTCTAAGAACAACCAGCTGTTCACACCAAACTTTTTTAACATGAAGAGAATATTCTGAAGATGTTAAATTGCGACCGGATTTTGGATATCTTGAACGGTGTGGACGTGGTGATTTTTTAAAGATATAGTAAAAAATATTTTTATATCTTTAAAGTGCAGCATCCAAACTCTTTAAAACTTTTTTCACACAGAGATCTAATCATTCTGAGCAAGTGCTGGAAATAAAAAATGTATACAAGCTTCTATGAATTAAAGAAAATTTAAAAAAGAACTCAGAAACCTGCTGTCACTCTGGTGAATTACTCTACAGTATGTGTGTGCGTTCAGTCAGGCACAGAGAAGCTCATTATTGCAGGGGGGAGGGGTGAGAGGCAGAGAGGGTGACAGAGTAGAGAGCCATCCTACAGACCATCTTTGAACAAAATGCACATACTGTATGTAGTGTAATTACATAAATATGTCTGATCTTTGAGAGTCTGATATTTTGAGAAAATATAAAGGGTCACTAAGTCTTTCATTGTTCATTTTTTGCAGTTGTTGTTTTTTATTTATTTTTTACTTAACTGTACCATGAACTTGTCCTATTCAGTCACATAGCAAAAGATTTTAAAAAATACAACTTTTTAGCATGATCAATTTATCTTCATTGATAGACAATATTTACATAGTGTTATTTATTGAATATAAAATCATAATAATAAAAAATTAAGACAAACTTTGACAACAAAACAAACGTTACTGTTATCTCTTCAAAACATCTGAAAACCATAATTTTAAGATCAGTTATATATATGTATCACCCCGTTAAAATACTCAACTTGATTTTTAAAGATATTTTGAAAGAATGAAGCGTTTATAGAGCACTTTATTGTGTATTGCTGTACACCCACATGAACTGTGTTCATGTTCATGTTAATTCACAGTACATAAACTTTATATGAATACTTTTTTTAGCTTAATATTAATTAACATTAATAAATGCTATTTATTTATTGGTCATGTTAACTGATATAGTTAATTTTAACAAATGAAACTGGATGGCAACATTTTATATTTTGTGTGTATGTGTCTGTGTGTTGATTTTAAAGTGTAACCCTTTCAATTCTGTAAACTTAAAATCCAAACTAGCAGATGGTTACTGTGAATGCATGTGCCAACTGGGCACCGTCTTCCTTATTGATTCTTAGTTATGACAACAATTGATTTTATACAAAAATATATTATACAAAAATTGTACAGATAGGTAACAATGACATTTAAGCAGAAGTGGTGGATATAAAGGAAGCAATAATAACATTTTGCTATCATCATGAATTACATGTTCTTATTTGTAGCATACTGGTTCACAGTTGGCATCTATCTGAAGTCCTTGCATTGATTGCATTTAATTAAATCAACATTATATTTGGTCAGTCTGATCTTGAGGCCTTAGAGATGTTAAATTGTGAAGATCTTGAGTTTTCATTAAAGGGCATGTCCGTGGTGGCCTGACAAAGTTTGATGTTTCTGCATAGACATAGAAGTGGTTATAACTTAGCCTGAAAATGTCTGATCTGCCACAAAATTCACAGGTTTGGTAAGAGTCCTAGCCTGAAGACACCTAAAGACCAATATTCAGATATTATCATAGCGCCACCTGTTGGCAGCAGGATATCTCATATATTTCACTAACTCAAACACACCAAGGTCAATCTGCACCAAACTTCATATGTTTGATAATAGTGCTGGCCTGAACACATCTACATGTCAATAATCAGTTATAGGCATAGCGCCACCAGCTGGCAGCAGCAATTTTGGCACATTTAAATGACTTATGACATATTTTTTCTATATTTACTGTATTAAAAGCATACTGCCCACCGATTGCTGTTTTCCTGAAGCCACCGGTTGGCGGTGAGCCCGGGTGCGAGGGCCCGTTCATCGCTGCTCGCAGCTTTAATTAGGGCCCGAGCCCAAAAGGGCGAAGGCCCTATTGTTCTTCTAAGGGTTATTATTTTTTTTTTTTTTTTTTTTTTTTTTCTTTTTTTCAACCTTCCGGGCACTTTTGGGGGTCTTAACATACTCAAACTCTTGAAAATTTGCACACACGTCGGAATCTGCGGCCATCAGGACGCCAAAGAGGCTGGGACCCGGGCGTGGTTCAGGGCCTCTACAGCGCCCCCTGGAACACAGTTTGAAAACTTGATGTACTGCGCACACATACTTGCATGTATTGATATGAAACTCGGTACACATATAGATCTCACTGAGCCAAACAACTTTTGTACTCTATGTCATAGGCTCCACCTGACAGGAAGTGAGATATTTAGGGCTGTTTAAAAAGCGCATGCTCTGGAATTTAACGTACTCCTCCCAGGAATTCCATGGGATTGTCACCAAACTCGGTCAGCATGATCTCAAGACATTGGGGACGCTAAATTGCGAGGAGATTTTTGATATCTCGAACGGTTTGGCCGTGGCAAGGCGACAAAGTTATGGCGAGAAATGAGAAACAGGAAGTGTCTAATAACTGTTGCACACATTGCCTGATTCTGATGAAACTTCACCAGTTTGTTCCTTGTATGATGCCGATCCCATAAATGTGACTATTATGAGTCAAAGTTATAGCGCCACCAACTGGGAGCAGGAAGTGTGTCATTTTCAAAATGCTTTGAAATCAGCCTCTTAATTTTACTCGATTTTCTTTAAACTTCATCAAAATCATGTCAAAACACGGCCGATAAGAATATGTAAAGGGGTCGATGATAAATCGAATGCTGTTGCCATGGCAACATGTCAAACTTTAAAATTACATTCCTGTCTTTTCGAGGCAGATAACATGCTTAGAATTTCATGAAACTCAACACACACATCAATATTAATGATAGTTAGACACTGGCAAAAGGTCATAAATGGGCATCGAGCAGGCACTCTATAGCGCCATCTTTTGACAAAAGTTGGGGGGTTAGTTTTTCCTACAGTCACCAAACTCTGTACATATATTAATCTCATCAATCTGGACAACTTTCTAAATCAAACTCATTAGCTAAGACCAACAGGAAGCCGGCTATTTTGATTTGAATGTGGATTTTTTGAAAAATCAGGCTGTAAACAAATTCACACTACTTCTAAGAAAAACCAGCTGTTCACACCAAACTTTTTTAACATGAAGAGCAGATTCTGAAGATGTTAAATTGCGAGCGGATTTTGGATATCTTGAACGGTGTGGACATGGTGATTTTTTAAAGATATAGTAAAAAATATTTTTATATCTTTAAAGTGCAGCATCCAAACTCTTTAAAACTTTTTTCACACAGAGATCTAATCATTTTGAGCAAGTGCTGGAAATAAAAAATTTATACAAGCTTCTATGAATTAAAGAAAATTAAAAAAAGAACTCATAAACCTCACTCTGCCTGACTGTGTGTTCAGTCACTGCAGAATGACAGTTAGAGTGGCTAAAGGGGGGAGGGGTGAAAGGGAGAGAGGGAGAGAGAGATAGAGTGTGAAACATGCTATCTTGCTTATAGACCATCTTTGAGAAATGCACATATATATATAGTGTAATCGAAATAAATACGTCTGATCTTTGAGAGTCTGATATTTTGAGAAAATATAAAGGGTCACTAAGTCTTTCATTGTTTGTATTTTGCAGTTGTTGTTTTTTTATTTATTTATTTTTTACTGAACTATACCATGAACTTGTCCTATTCAGTCACATAGCAAAAGATTAAGAAAAATGCAACTTTTAGCATTAGCGATTTATCTTCATTGATAGACATTTATTTTCATAGTGCTATTTATTGAATATAAAATTTTAATTAATAATTTCAAGACAAACTTGGACAACAAAACAAGCTTTGCTGTTATCTGTTCAAAACATCTGAAAATTATACAATTTTAAGATGAGTTATATATATATATATATATATATATATATATATATATATCTCGCCCCTTTAAATACTCAACTTGTTTTCAAAGATATTTTGAAAGAATGAAGCGTTTATAGAGCACTTTATTGTGTATTGCTGTACACCCACATGAACTGTGTTCATGTTCATGTTAATTCACAGTACATAAACTATATATGAATACTTTTTTAGCTTAATATTAATTAACATTAATAAATGCTATTTATGTATTGGTCATGTTAAGTAATATATTTAATGCTAACAAATAAAACTGAATGGCAACATTTTATACTCTGTGTGCATGTGTCTGTGTGTTGATTTTAAAGTCTAACCCTTTCAATTCTGTAAACTTAAAATCCAAACTAGCAGAGGGTTACTGTGAATGCATGTGCCAACTGGGCACCGTCTTCCTTATTGATTCTTAGTTATGTAGGGCTTAAGAGTGATGTCTTATAACAGGAGGAGTCACCAGCAAAGCAATATCCAAACAAAAATTGTACAGATAGGTAACAATGACATTTAAGCAGAAGTGGTGGATGTAAAGCAAGCAATAATAACATTTTGTTATCATCATGAATCATGTTCTTATCATCATCATCAGAGTATAGGGAAAATTTAGCATATTGGTTCACAGTTGCATTGATTGCATTTAATTGAATCAACATTATATTTGGTCAGTCTGATCTTGAGGCCTTAGAGATGTTAAATTGTGAAGATCTTGAGTTTTCATTGAGTTGTTATAACTTAGCCATAAAATGTCTGATCTGCCACAAAATTCACAGGTTTGGTAAGAGTCCTGGCCTGAAGACACCTAAAGACCAATATTCAGATATTATCATAGCGCCACTTGTTGGCAGCAGGATATATCATATCTTTCACTAACTCAAACATACCAAGGTCAATCTGCACCAAACTTCATATGTTTGACAATAGTGCTGGCCTGAACACATCTACATGCCAATAATCAGTTATAGGCATAGCGCCACCATCTGGCAGCGGCAAGTTTGGCACATTTAAATGACTTATGACATATTTTTTCTATATTTACTGTATTAAAAGCATACTGCCCACCGTTTGCTGATTTCCTGAAGCCACCGGTCGGCGGTGAGCCCAGGTGCGAGGGCCCGTTCATCGCTGCTCGCAGCTTTAATTAGGGCCCGAGCCCAAAAGGGCGAAGGCCCTATTGTTCTTCTAAGGATTCTTATTTGTTTTTTTTTTTATTTTTATTTTTATTTTTTTTCAACCGTTGGGGCACTTTTGGGGGCCTTAACATACTCAAAAACTCTTGAAAATTTGCACACACGTTGGAATCTGCCGTCGTCCGGATGCCACAGAGGCTGGGACCCGGGCGTGGTTCAGGGCCTCTACAGCGCCCCCTGGAACACAGTTTGAAAACTTGATGTACTGCGCACACATACTTGCACGTATTGATATGAAACTCGGTACACATATAGAACTCATCAAGCCGAACAACTTTTGTACTCTATGTCATGGGCTCCACGCAACAGGAAGTGAGATATTTAGGGCTGTTTAAAAAGCGCATGCTCTGGAATTTAACGTACTCCTCCCAGGATTTCCATAGGATTGTCACCAAACTCGGCCAGCATGATCTCAAGACATTGGGGACGCTAAATTGCGAGGGGATTTTTGATATCTCGAACGGTTTGGCCGTGGCAAGGCGACAAAGTTATGGCGAGAAATGAGAAACAGGAAGTGTCTAATAACTGTTGCACACATTGCCTGATTCTGATGAAACTTCACCAGTTTGTTCCTTGTATGATGCCGATTCCATAAATGTGACTATTATGAGTCAAAGTTATAGCGCCACCAACTGGCAGCAGGAAGCGTGTCATTTTCAAAATGCTTTGAAATCAGCCTCTTAATTTTACTTGATTTTCTTTAAACTTCATCAAAATAATGTCAAAACACGGCCGATAAGAATATGTAAAGGGGTCGATGATAAATCAAATGCTGTTGCCATGGCAACGTCTCAAACTTTAAAATTAGATTCCTGTCTTTTCGAGGCAGATAACATGCTTAGAATTTCATGAAACTCAACACACACATCAATATTAATGATAGTTAGACACTGGCAAAAGGTCATAAATGGGCGTGGAGCAGGCACTCTATAGCGCCATCTTTTGACAAAAGTTGGGGGGTTAGTTTTACCTACAGTCACCAAACTCTGTACATATATTGTTCTCATCAATCTGGACAACTTTCTAAATTAAACTCATTAGCTAAGACCAACAGGAAGCCGGCTATTTTGATTTGAATGTGGATTTTTTTGAAAAATCAGGCTGTAAACAAATTCACACTTCTTCTAAGAACAAAAAGCTTTTCACACCAAACTTTTTTAACAGGAAGAGAAGATTCTGAAGATGTTAAATTGCGAGCGGATTTGGGATATCTTGAACGGTGTTGACGTGGTGATTTTTTAAAGATGTAGTAAAAAACATAACCGTAATTTTTTAATATCTTTAAAGTGCAGCATCCAAACTCTTTAAAACTTTTTTCACACAGAGATCTTATCATTCTGAGCAAGTGGTGTAAATATCAATTTTATACAAGCTTCTATGAATTAAAGAAAATTAAAAAAAGAAATTAGAAACCTGCTGTCACTCTGCCTGTGCCTGTCTGTGTTCAGTCACCATTGAGTCACTGAAGAGTGACTGAAGGGGGGAGGGGTGTAAGGGAGAGAGACCAGTGGAACATGCTGTTTTGCTTAAGACCATCTTTGAGGAAGATGCACATTGCTGTAGCGTAATCGACATAAATATGTCTGATATTTTGAGAAAATATAAAGGGTCATTAAATCTTTCATTGTTTGTATTTTGCAGTTGTTGTTTTTTATTTATTTTTACTGAACTGTACCATGAACTTGTCCTATTCAGTCACATAGCAAAAGATTAAGAAAAATACAACTTTTAAGCATGAGTGATTTATCTTCATTGTAGACAATATTTTCATAGTGTTATTTATTGAATATAAAATTATAATAATTAAAAATTTCAAGACAAACTTTGACAACAAAACAAACTTTGCTGTTATCTGTTCAAAACATCCGAAAACCATCATTTGAAGATCAGTTATATATATATCGCCCCATTAAAACACTCAACTTGATTTTTAAAGATATTTTGAAAGAATTAAGCGTTTATAGAGCACTTTATTGTGTATTGCTGTGCACCCACATGAACTGTGTTCATGTTCATGTTAATTCACAGTACATAAACTAAAAGATACTAATTTACCTTTAAACAATATATGAATACTTTTTTTTTTAGCTTAATATTAATTAACATTAATAAATGCTATTTAATTATTGTTCATGTTAACTAATATAGTTAATGTTAACAAATGAAACTGGATGGCAACATTTTATATATTGTGTGTATGTGTCTCTGTGTTGATTTTAAAGTGTAACCCTTTCAATTCAGTAAACTTAAAATCCAAACAAGCAGAGGGTTACTGTGAATGCATTTGCCAACTGTGCACCATTTTCCTAATTGATTCTTAGTTATGTAGCGCTTAAGAGTGATGTCTTATAACAGGAGTCACCAGCAAAGCAATATCCACATTCAAATTGTACAGATAGGTAACGATTTAAGCAGAAGTGGTGAATGTAATGCAAGCAATAATAACATTTTGTTATCATCATGAATTACATGTTCTTATCATCATCATCATCAGAATATAGGGAAAATGTTCACATTTGGTTCACAGTTGGCATTATCTGAAGTCCTTGCAGGGGATTAGGTTTATAGCAAACTCCTCCTAGACATTTAATGAAATCAACATTATATTTGGTCAGTCTGATCTAGAGGCCTTAGAGATGTTAAATTGTGAAGATCTTGAGTTTTCGTTATAGGGCGTGTCCGTGGCGGCCTGACAAAGTTTGATGTTTCGCCATGGACATAGGTGTAATAACTCAGCCATAAAATGTCTGATCTGCCTCAAACTTCACAGGTTTGGTAAGAGTCCTGGCCTGAAGACACCTAAAGGCCAATATTCAGATATTATCATAGCGCCACCTGTTGACACCAGGATATATCATATATTTCACTAACTCAAACATACCAAGGTCAATCTGCACCAAACTTCATATGTTTGATAATAGTGCTGGCCTGAACACATCTACATGCCAATAATCATTTATAGGCATAGCGCCACCAGCTGCCAATGGGAAGTTTGGCACATTTAAATGACTTATGACATATTTCTCATATATTTACTGTATTAAAAGCATACTGCCCACCGTTTGCTGTTTTCCTAAAGCAACCGGTCGGCGGTGAGCCCGGGTGCGAGGGCCCGTTCATCGCTGCTTGCAGCTTTAATTATTATTATTATTAGGGCCCGAGCCCAAAAGGGCGAAGGCCCTATTGTTCTTCTAAGGATTCTTTTTTTTTTTTTTTTTTTTTTTTTTTTTGTTAACCTTCCGGGCACTTAAGGGGGTCTTAACATACTCAAAAACTCTTGAAAATTTGCACACATGTCGGAATCTGCGGCCATCAGGACGTCACAGAGGCTGGTACCGGGGCGTGGCAAGGGGACTCTACAGCGCCCCCTGGAATTTTGAGGGCCATATAGCACACATACTTGAACGTACACATATGAAACTCGGTACACATATAGAACTCATTGAGCTGAACAACTTTTGTACTCTATGTCATTTTCTCAATGCAACAGGAAGTGAGATATTTAGGGCTGTATAAAAAGCGCATGCTCTGGAATTTAACGTACTCCTCCCAGGATTTCCATACGATTGTCACCAAACTCGGTCAGCATGATCTCAAGACATTGGGGACGCTAAATTGCGAGGGGATTTTTGATATCTCGAACGGTTTGGCCGTGGCAAGGCGACAAAGTTATGGCGAGAAATGAGAAACAGGAAGTGTCTAATAACTGTTGCACACATTGCCTGATTCTGATGAAACTTCACCAGATTGTTCGTTGTATGATGCCGATTCCATAAATGTGACTATTATGAGTCAAAGTTATAGCGCCACCAACTGGTAGCAGGAAGCGTGTCATTTTCAAAATGCGTTGAAATTAGCCTCTTAATTTTACTTGATTTTCTTCAAACTTCAGCAAAATCATGTCAAAACACGGCCGATAAGAATATGTAAAGGGTACGATGATAAATCAAATGCTGTTGCCATGGCAACGTCTCAAACTTTAAAATAAGATTCCTGTCTTTTCGAGGCAGATAACATGCTTAGAATTTCATGAAACTCAACACACACATCAATATTAATGATAGTTAGACACTGGCAAAAGGTCATAAATGGGCGTGGAGCAGGCACTCTATAGCGCCATCTTTTGACAAAAGTTGGGGGGTTAGTTTTTCCTACAGTCACCAAACTCTGTACATATATTGTTCTCATCAATCTGGACAACTTTCTAAATTAAACTCATTAGCTAAGACCAACAGGAAGCCGGCTATTTTGATTTGAATGTGGATTTTTTGAAAAATCAGGTAGTAAACAAATTCACACTACTTCTAAGAACAACCAGCTGTTCACACCAAACTTTTTTAACATGGAGAGAAGATTCTGAAGATGTTAAATTGCGAGCAGTTTTGGGATATCTTGAACGGTGTTGACGTGGTGATTTTTTAAAGATGTATAACCGTCATTTTCTATATCTTTAAAGTGCAGCATCTTAACTATTTAAAACTTTTTTCACACAGAGATCTTATCATTCTGAGCAAGTGCTGTAAATATCAATTTAATTCAAGCTTCTACGAATTAAAGAAAATTAAAAAAAGAAATCAGAAACCTGCTGTCACTCTGCCTTGAGTGTCTGTGTTCAGTCACCATTGAGTGACTGAAGAGAGACTGAAGGGGGAGGGGTGAAAGGGAGAGAGGGAGAGAGAGTAGAACATGCTGTCTTGCTAAAGACCATCTTTGAGGAAAAAATGCACATTGATGTTACATAAATATGTTTGATCTTTGAGAGTCTGATATTTTGAGAAAATATAAAGGGTCACTAAGTCTTTCATTGTTTGTATTTTGCAGTTGTTGTTTTTTTATTTATTTTTTACTGAACTGTACCATGAACTTGTCCTATTCAGTCACATAGCAAAAGATTAAGAAAAATGCAGCTTTTTATCATGAGCGATTTATCTTCATTGATAGACATTTATTTTCATAGTGTTATTTATTGAATATAACATTTAAATTAACAATTTCAAGACAAACTTTGCTGTTATCTGTTCAAAACATCTGAAAATTATACCATTATACCATATATATATCGCCCCATTACAATATTAAACTTGATTTTTAAAGATATTTTGAAAGAAAGAAGCGTTTATAGAGCACTTTGTGTATTGCTGTACACCCACATGAACTGTGTTCATGTTCATGTTAATTCACAGTACATAAACTAATGTTAAAATATGTTATTTTACCATTAAATAATATATGAATACTTTTTTTAGGTTAATATTAATTAACATTAATAAATACTATTTAATTATTGTTCATGTTAACTAATATAGTTAATGTTAACAAATGACACTGGTTGGCAATTTTATATATTGTGCGTATGTGTCTGTGTGTTGATTTTAAAGTCTAACCCTTTCAATTCAGTAAACTTTAAATCCAAACTGGCTGAGGGTTACTGTGAATGCATGTGCCAACTGGGCACCGTTTTCCTAATTGATTCTTTCTTAGTTATGTAGCGCTTAAAAGTGATGTCTTATAACAGGAGTTACCTGCAAAGCAATATCCACACACAAATTGAATAGATAGGTAACGATGACATTTAAGCAGAAGTGGTGGACGTAAAGCAAGCAATAATAACATTTTGTTATCATCATGAATTACATGTTCTTATCATCATCCTCAGAATATTGGGAAAATGTTCCCTATATTGTGAACGGCTTTGGGATATCTTGAACGGTGTTGATGTGGTGATTTATGAAAGTAACAATAAAAAAGATGAAGTTATTTTCATATATCTTTAAATTGCATTATTCTAACTCATCAAAACTTTTTACATATAAAGAACAAGAAATTCTTAGGAAATACGTGTAGTTTCAAAATGTTATCATGCTCAGAGGCCCCAAAAACATTAAAAGTGTCATATAAATTTTTCAGATTAAAGCTCTAATACCAGAGATGAACACTAGAGGTCCTCATAAGATAAGGAATCGTTTGACCTCTAATGCTATTTAGCTCATTGTCAGTGTATAAGAATGACAATAATCCATAGAATCAGTTGATATATACTGTACTGTCAGTGTAATTTTACATAATTATTTTGTATAGGTGCTTAAAGAGCATTAAAATCTTTTTTTTATCTTTTAAGGAAAAATTATATGATTTAAATACATATATACAATCTCACTGATAGAACAAAATATTTTATAAGGATGACACTATACTGCTCAGTTCACTTAATTAGAATGAGAAACAAATACAAAAAAGGCCAAACAAATCAACTAAGTTAATATGTATTTATTTTTAATATATGTGTTTATAATTATTTCACAGATGCTTATAGATTATTAAAATACTATTTAAAAATGCTTGTAGACCATAAAACATGGTAACTATTTAAAATAGGGTCTCTTTTGTTAACAATGGTTAATGAACTAACAAACACGAACGAACAACGAACAGTATATTTGTAATCGATTTTCTTCAAACTTCATCAGAATAATGTAAAAACACTGCCGATGAGAGTCTGTAAAGGGCGTCCCTGATGCATCAAATGCTGTTGCCATGGCAAATAAATAAAACAAAAAATAAATTCAAATATTTGTTTCCTGTGTTTTTGAGGCAGATAGCGTGCATAGAATTTCATTTTCCATTTTCAATTTTCAATGATTTATTATATATTTAAAGTGCAGCATCCTTACTCTTTGAAACTTTTTTCCAAAAAAATAACGATTCATTCTGATCAAACACAGTACATTTCATAATTATACAAAACTCCACGAATGAAAGAAAATAAAAAAAACATATCTGATCTCACTCTGCTCTGCACTCTTTTTTGTGTGGTAAGTGGCTGAGTGTAAGGAGGGGGGATGGGTGGTAAGAGAAAGAGTCAGAGAGGAGGAAAGACAGTTACGGTTAGTCCAAATGGTTACTGTGAATGCATGTGCCAACTGGGCACCGTTTTCCTGATGCTATCGGGATGGCGACTGCACAGTCGGCGAGGGCCCGGTCATCGCTGCTTGCAGCTTTAATTTTTTTTGTTTTTGTTTTTTATTTTTATTTTTTTTCAACCGTTGGGGCACTTTTGGGGGCCTTAACATACTCAAAAACTCTTGAAAATTTGCACACACGTTGGAATCTGCCGTCGTCCGGACGCCACAGAGGCTGGGACCCGGGCGTGGTTCAGGGCATCTACAGCGCCCCCTGGAACACAGTTTGAAAACTTGATGTACTGCGCACACATACTTGCACGTACTCATATGAAACTCGGTACACATATAGAACTCATCGAGCTGAACAACTTTTGTACTCTATGTCATGGGCTCCACGCAACAGGAAGTGAGATATTTAGGGTTGTTTAAAAAGCGCATGCTCTGGAATTTAACGTACTCCTCCCAGGAATTCCATGGGATTGTCACCAAACTCGGTCAGCATGATCTCAAGACATTGGGGACGCTAAATTGCGAGGAGATTTTTGATATCTCGAACGGTTTGGCCGTGGCAAGGCGACAAAGTTATGGCGAGAAATGAGAAACAGGAAGTGTCTAATAACTGTTGCACACATTGCCTGATTCTGATGAAACTTCACCAGTTTGTTCCTTGTATGATGCCGATTCCATAAATGTGACTATTATGAGTCAAAGTTATAGCGCCACCAACTGGCAGCAGGAAACGTGTCATTTTCAAAATGCTTTGAAATCAGCCTCTTAATTTTACTCGATTTTCTTTAAACTTCATCAAAATCATGTCAAAACACGGCCGATAAGAATATGTAAAGGGGTCGATGATAAATCAAATGCTGTTGCCATGGCAACGTGTCAAACTTTAAAATTACATTCCTGTCTTTTCGAGGCAGATAACATGCTTAGAATTTCATGAAACTCAACACACACATCAATATTAATGATAGTTAGACACTGGCAAAAGGTCATAAATGGGCGTGGAGCAGGCACTCTATAGCGCCATCTTTTGACAAAAGTTGGGGGGTTAGTTTTTCCTACAGTCACCAAACTCTGTACATATATTGTTCTCATCAATCTGGACAACTTTCTAAATCAAACTCATTAGCTAAGACCAACAGAAAGCCGGCTATTTTGATTTGAAGGTGGATTTTTTGAAAAATCAGGTAGTAAACAAATTCACACTACTCCTAAGAACAACCAGCTGTTCACACCAAACTTTTTTAACATGAAGAGAAGATTCTGAAGATGTTAAATTGCGAGCGGATTTTGGATATCTCGAACGGTGTTGACGTGGTGATTTTTTAAAGATATAGTAAAAAACATAACCCTAATTTTTTATATCTTTAAAGTGCAGCATCCAAACTCTTTAAAACTTTTTTCACACAGAGATCTAATCATTCTGAGCAAGTGCTGGAAATATTAATTTTATACAAGCTTCAATGAATTAAAGAAAATTAAAAAAATAACTCAGAAACCTGCTGTCACTCTGGTGAATGTCTCTACAGTATGTGTGTGCGTTCAGTCAGGCACAGAGAAGCTCATTATTGCAGGGGGGAGGGGTGAGAGGCAGAGAGGGTGACAGAGTAGAGAGCCATCCTACAGACCATCTTTGAACAAAAAATGCACATATGTATTTTAATTACATAAATATGTCTGATCTTTGAGAGTCTGATATTTTGAGAAAATATAAAGGGTCACTTAGTCTTTCATTGTTCGTATTTTGCAGTTGTTGTTTTTTATTTATTTTTTACTTAACTGTACCATGAACTTGTCCTATTCAGTCACATAGCAAAAGATAAAAAAAAAATACAACTTTTTAGCATGATCAATTTATCTTCATTGATAGACAATATTTACATAGTGTTATTTATTGAATATAAAATAATAATAATAAAAAATTATGACAAACTTTGACAACAAAACAAACGTTACTGTTAATTTCTTCAAAACATCTGAAAACCATAATTTTAAGATCAGTTATAAATATATATCACCCCGTTAAAATACTCAACTTGATTTTTAAAGATATTTTGAAAGAATGAAGAGTTTATAGAGCACTTTATTGTGTATTGCTGTACACCCACATGAACTGTGTTCATGTTCATGTTAATTCACAGTACATAAACTTTATATGAATACTTTTTTTAGCTTAATATTAATTAACATTAATAAATGCTATTTATTTATTGGTCATGTTAACTAATATAGTTAATTTTAACAAATGAAACTGGATGGCAACATTTTATATTTTGTGTGTATGTGTCTGTGTGTTGATTTTAAAGTGTAACCCTTTCAATTCTGTAAACTTAAAATCCAAACTAGCAGAGGGTTACTGTGAATGCATGTGCCAACTGGGCACCGTCTTCCTTATTGATTCTTAGTTATGTAGCACTTAAGAGTGATGTCTTATAACAGGAGTCACCAGCAAAGCAATATCCACACAAAAATTGTACAGATAGGTAACAATGACATTTAAGCAGAAGTGGTGGATGTAAAGGAAGCAATAATAACATTTTGCTATCATCATGAATCATGTTCTTATCATCATCATCAGAATATAGGGAAAATGTTCCCTTTATTGTGAACGGCTTTGGGATATCTTGAACGGTGTTGATGATGTTGATTTCTGAAAGTAACAATAAAAAAGATGAAGAGTTATTTTCATATTAGGGCTGCAACTAACGATTATTTTAATAATCGATTAATCTGTCGATTATTTTTTCGATTAATCGATGAATCAGATTTAAAAAAAAAAGGGATTTACAACCCTTTATTCAAAAACAGAACTAAAATCTTTAGAAAGTGCACGAACATGTTGCTCCTTGAACTGTTATAATAATAATAATAATAATAATAATATAAAAATTGACTAACACAAAAACATACACATGTATGCTTTACATCTGCCAAATATATAGACTAAATAAACTAAAATTACTATCCGTCAAGACAGCGGCTTGCTGTGGTGTACATGCTGCATTTCCCATCAAGAAGCCTCTCAAATTAAATTCCTCAGTGCGCATTAAAAAAGTCATGTGACTTTGCACGCTGGAACGGGATAACTTGACTAACTTTCTGCTACATTCATTCTGCCATGGCGGTGTTTAGTGTCCTGCCATCAGCAGCGACCAGCTGGAAGAGTTCCGCATTCAAATGCACGCAAAACTGGCCTCAAAGCCCCAGCAAAAGTAATTACCATGAACGTGTCAAGGCAAAAATTAAGAAAATATTTGAATTACTTATTAATAAACTAGTATTTTCTGATTCAGTGTTGCAAAGATGAAATTGACGATCCTGCCATCTGCTCATTAATGCCTAATGCATCTTTATGGATTAGCTAATGAAAGAGTTTTGTTTTCGATTTTAATTATTTCGTTTTATAGTAAAATAATAATTTAAAGCTTTCTATAGATATTGTGTTTGTGAGGCAATTACCTGGGTTTCGGTTAATTATTGTGAAGCGCTCCTGTTTAAACCAAAGATATCAAGCGTATTCTGTTTGTTTTCTTTAAGAGCACATTTTGTTGATACGGTTAGTACACACAAACTAAGGTAGACCCTTTACAGTTCCGGCCCGGGTGGTAAATTACTCTTACCTTTATGAGCAAAAAAGAAATTCCACATTGCACTGGCGTCTCCATGTCCTGCAAAGCGCGCTTCTGTCCGCACAAACTTTGGAATTATCTTGATTGAATGATTAAACTAATATTGTGATGTGTTTTAAGTTTTTTTATATCAATGGATTTTAATTTAAATCGCGATGAATTAAGCAGGCTTTTGATCTGTCTGCCACTGTTTGCTAGGTATAACTTTAAAAAACAAAAACTTGAATTTAACAAACAAAAAGTGTTCCAAATATATCTCTAAATTAACTTTATAAACTAAAGGAACGAAAATAAATGTAATCACTTTGCTATTAAAAACAGCAGCTGTGTAATGAGGAAGAGAAAGAGAAAAAAAGACAGTCGGACTGGAAATTCAGTCGGCCAAAAATTGATGAGCTGTCGGACATTTTTACAAGGAATGTTTGTTTAATAGCCTATTTAATACTCTTAGGCTACTTTCTTAATTAAATATATTATTTCTTTGATTTATTTTAGCGTTTTTAGGCTGCTTGTCCGCTGACTGAAGTGTAGGCTATAGCCTATATAAAAAAACAACTGAGACGATTTCACCTCAGCAGAGCTCCTCTTTCTCCTTACGGTTGTGGTATGTTTTCGACACATTATACAGACAGACAGTGTTACAAAAACTATAGAAGTAGTTTTCTCCATCTCCACTATCCAACGACCCGTACAGCAGCTGTTTTGCGATCGAGCATTGGCTGCTGTGAAAGTACGCTAGCCAAAGTAGGCTTAAATATCAAACATGTTTGATATAAATCGGGGCAGCATATATATATCTATATATATATATATATATATATATTAGTGGTGGGCCGTTATCGGCGTTAACGTGCTGCGTTAACGTGAGACTCTTATCGTGCGATTAAAAAAAATATCGCCGTTAATCTATTCTCAAATTTGGGTTGGGAGCTGGGTCTAAACTACGCAAGCTATGATGACTTTCACCTTGATAGTTTAACGCGGATGTATACCGAAGACTATAGAATATGGTCGTGCGTTTAAGTCTCCTCCGCCAAAACACAGACGGGATCACGTCGTCCTCCATTCATAAAAACCGAATCTACTATAGCGAAATGCCACGTCAATTCGTAGTTTTTTGGATTCATAAATCAAATGTTGGTCTGTCACTTAATTCAAATCGCGATATGGACTAGTGTATGTGAAAACTGAAATGCAAAAAGACCGTTTTAATATGAATCCGGTATGTTCCGTTTGCCTCTGTATGTATGAATGATGGAGACGAGCTTTTACTACACGCATACTGAAACACACGTGACGCTCCCGGTAATTTTTGGCATTTGCATCTCACATGAACAGGTAAACTCAATCTCCAAAACTGCTGTGAGTGTCACTTTTACCGTTTCATTTGAGAAAACTAGCATCATATCATACTGTATACACAGAAACTTCACGGCAACCTGTCAAAATAAAAGTACGGTGTAACATGTAACCCCCCCCCCCTCCTCCAAAGCTGGAAACGTAGGGGAAACACTGGCTACCATAGATATATATACGTAGATGTATATTTTTATCACACTGTACAACAATAATACAGTTTTTTTTATTACAGTAAGGGCTAAATTTAGGGTTGGGTAGGTGTTGATGTTAAAAAAACACAATATAATAGGTAGAAAAAATAATTTCATTGTTAGTTAGTTAGTAAACAGTACATCTTATTGAACATTTATTTTCATCAACAAATTATCATAGAACAGCTTTATGAGCTTTATGATCCATTCTCAAAGACTTACTTTTAGTCATTTTTTGGGTAGCACACATATTCTGAATGCCTTCAGCAGAATTCAAATTAGCCATTTTAATCTAGATTAATTCCAAGATTTAATCTAGATTAATCTAGATTAAAAAAATTAATCTATGCCCACCCCTAATATATATATATATATATATATATATATGTAGAAACGGTGCTTTATGCTCAAATGTTCCAGTTTTACGCATAAGTTAAATTCGCATTTTTGGATGGAAACACAGCTTATGAGGTGCCGAACTCCGCTGGCATCAGTGCGGGAGAGAGACCGAATGTGTCCACTCCGCTCTGCGCTCAATTTTTTTTTAATATATATAATAACAACCAAATGTCTCTGCGTCGCGCGACACAACGAATCGATTATGAAATTCGTTGCCAACGCTTTTAGTAATCGATTTTTATCGATTTTATCGATTCGTTGTTGCAGCCCTATTTCATATATCTTTAAATTGCATTATTCTAACTCATCAAAACTTTTTACATATAAAGAACAAGAAATTCTTAGGAAATACGTGTAGTTTCAAAATGTTATCATGCTCAGAGGCCCCCAAAACATTAAAAGTGTCATATAAATTTGTCAGATTAAAGCTCTAATACCAGGGATGAACACTAGAGGTCCTCATAAGATAAGGAATCGTTTGACCTCTAATGCTATTTAGCTCATTGTCAGTGTATAAGAATGACAATAATCCATAGAATCAGTTGATATGTACTGTACTGTCAGTGTACTTTTACATAATTATTTTGTATAGGTGCTTAAAGAGCATTAAAATCTTTTTATCTTTTAAGGAAAAATTATATGATTTAAATACATATATACACTCTCACTGAGAGAACAAAAAATCTTATAAGTATGACACTATACTGCTCAGTTCACTTAATTAGAATGAGAAACAAATACAAAAAGGCCAAAAAAATCAACTAAGTTAATATGTATTTATTTTTAATATATTTGTTTATAATTATTTCACAGATGCTTATAGATTATTAAAATAATATTTAAAAATGCTTGTAGACCATAAAACATGGTAACTATTTAAAATAGGGTCTCTTTTGTTAACAATGGTTAATGAACTAACAAACACGAACAAACAACGAACAATATATTTGTACTCTATTTTCTTCAAACTTCATCAGAATAATGTAAAAGCCCTGATGCATCAAATGCTGTTGCCATGGCAAATAAATAAAAATAAAAAATACATTCAAATATTTGTTTCCTGTGATATTTAAGGCATATAGCGTGCTTAGAATTTCATTTTCCATTTTCAATTTTCAATGATTTATTATATATTTAAAGTGCAGCATCCTAACTCTTTGAAACTTTTTTCATACATATAACTAATTCATTCTGATCAAACACAGTTCATTTCATAATTATACAAAACTCCACGAATGAAAGAAAATAAAAAAACATATCTGATCTCACTCTGCTCTGCACTCTTTGTGTGTGTTTGTGTGGTAAGTGGCTGAGTGTAAGGAGGGGGGATGGGTGGTAAGAGAAAGAGTCAGAGAGGAGGAGAGACAGTTAGGGTTAGTCCAAAGGGTTACTGTGAATGCATGTGCCAACTGGGCACCGTTTTCCTGATGCTATCGGGATGGCGACTGCACAGACGGCGAGGGCCCGGTCATCGCTGTGTAAACTCTATTAACATAACCTGTATTTTTTTTAACGTGCAAAAATATCGGACGAAAATTTCGTACTCATGTGTGCAATGACATTAACTCCAGCAGCCTATACGGGGAGGCTGTTTCCCCACAGAATTGGTCTACTTTTAAACTGTTGTCATGGGTTGATTTCCCCCAGTTATTTAAAGGTTTTAAATATTGCAGAAATTAAATTTCAATAAAAAATAATTTTTGTTTTGTTGTACACTTAAGATCTTTAGGTTTTTTGCAAAATAAATATGTTAAGAATGCATACTCTCCCATGTCTCTTTTTGATAAGGATACCTACCACTTACATATTATATTATAAAAATATTAACTTTATTCACATACTAAAGGGACAGGACAGGCTACTCCTCCCAAAATGTACTAAAAAAAGTAATACCAACTAAGGATGTTTACAAGAATTGTTTAAGTTTTATACCATTTAAAATTTCTCATAATTCATTTAAGCATTTAGGAATCATAATTACAAGAAAACCAGAGGCACTTCTAAAGGTGAACTGGCAGGCGAAAGTGAATCAGCTAAAAGATAATATAAAATTTTGGAGGACTTTACCTATGTCTATGGCAGGAAAGATCAATGCAATTAAAATGCTAACGTTTCCTAGATTTTTATATTTATTCATTTCCATTACGGTTCTGATACCAGCGAAACTATTTACAAAGTTAGAGTCTATAATTATTTCTTTTATATGGAATTATAAAACTATCAGAATATCTAAAAAACACTTATGCAAGCCAAAAGCAGAAGGAGGATTCAGTCTTCCTTCCTTCAGATGTTACTACTGGGCTGCTAATTTACAGTTCCTTTCTTGGTGGAGACAAACTCCAGAGAATAAAGTGGAGATACCAGAATGGGTTTGGTTAGAAGAATCCTCTTGTAGGAGGATATCTTTAAAGGCTTTACTGAATAGTCCAATAAAAATTGAGTCAAGGTTTTATAACGGAAATATAGTAATAAATAACTCCCTAAAGATTTGGAAACAGATCAAATCATTTTTGGATCTTCCACATATTTATTTGGACACCCCAATTAGTAAAAACCACGCCTTTACCCCTGGTTTGCAAGATAAGGTTTTCTCCCAATGGAAACAAAAGGGTTTAATTTCTATAAGAGATCTATATATTGATAATAAATTTTGCTCATTTAGTCAACTTAAATTAAAATATGACCTTTTATCAACAGATTTTTTTCGGTATTTACAAATTAGAGATTTTACTAGGAAACATTTCACTGGTTTTGAAAACATGACTACACATCAAACTCTGGAAATTCTATGTAATCGCAGTCCAATAGAAAGAGGAGCTGTTTCTTTCTTGCTTTACTATTGGAAAAGGTGAATGTAAACACTGATCATATTAAGAAAGAATGGGAAAAGGAACTTGGTATAGAATTGTCTAGCGAGTCATGGGAAAATTGTCTCAATGAAATTCATGAATGCTCTTTTAACGCAAGGCATAGTGTGATCCAATTCAAAGTTATTCATAGACTTCATTATTCAAAGACCAAACTACATAAGATTTTCCCAAATGTATCCTCAGTATGTAACAAATGTAAAATCTCAGATGGCACGTTGTCTCATCTATTTTGGACATGTCATAAAATTAGACCTTTCTGGCGAAGTATATTCAGATTTATTTCAGAAGCATATAAAATTGATTTGTCACCTGAGCCAAAATTGGGCATTTTTGGAGATACCTCAGATATAGGAAGCAAATATGTGTCACAAGCTGTTTCTTTATGCATGATCTTAGCAAAAAAGGCAATTTTACAGAAATGGAAGTCTGAAGTTGTGCCTGTATTTGAAGTTTGGCTAAGAGACTTAAGTTATGTGTTACCCCTAGAAGAGCTGAGATATAATATAACAGATAGACAAAAAATATTTACAAGAATTTGGAATCCAATAAGATCCTTAATTAACAATTTTGAAGTATAACTTTGTATCAGCATAGGGGTCAAGATTAGGGGTACACTCTGAGTGTTTTAAATAATTTTTTATATTGTTAATTATTTTCCAATAAAGAACTGTAAGATATCCGGAAATTGGGTTATTGAATTACCGCCTTTGTTTAGTTCTTAGTTATTTGACTATGTAATGTTAAGGAATAAGAGACATATTTGGGATATAACCGACGCCTTCAAGAATTTGTGGGTATACGGGATTGGTGTGGACATGTAAAATGTGTATGTGTAAGAGGTTTGGAGGCAGATGTACCTTTGCATTTACTGGTATGTTTAATGTGGGATTATGTGTATGTATGTATGTATAGGTATGTAGGTGTGTATATATAGGTACGCAGTATACAATTGTATAGGTTATGTTCTCTGGAAACTTAAACAAAATGTTTGTTTTGTATAATAAAAAAAAAAAAAGTAATACCGTGATATTATACGTCACCGTTCAAAAGATGAAAAATACTAGGTCATATCGCCCACCCCTACGTTATAACAAGCGCAACAGCTGATATGAGCGACGGATTTAATTCATCTATCTGTAAATATTTTAATCTTGATGAAATTTGCTTATTTTGGATTGATTTAAGTTTTTATATTTTTAACAATACCAAAATGATCCAGTTTAATCCCTAAATATATTATTTTTTTATTACGAAAACCCCAATTTGTTGTCTTGAATATTTTAATGTGCAAAATTGTTTAAACCACATGCAAAACTTAAATATTCGTTTTCCTTTTTCTTGCTGAATTTCTCTCTAGTTTCATCCCTGAAACTTATAACAAAAACAAATGAAATTTTTTAATTCATTATGATTTTATGAATATTATGCTTATTCAAAGATATTTAATCCTTTTTTCTGTATATAATCTTGTACTATGATGTATGCAAACCCATTATAGTTATGTTTTCAGTCATAATTGTTCTTTGTTAAAGATACTTCAGTCTTTCCCTGAGCTTGTATGCAATCATAAATAATGCAGTAATAATACAAAAATTAGAGCGACAGTTGCATAAACACCTCATGGCATCAGTAAAACGACAACCTTACCTAGCACGTTTTCCTCCATGTTTGCAATATCTGCACAAAAGAGATGTCGATCAGCTGCTCAAAGATCTTCCTTTGGAGAAGACAGTTGATTTGACACTCAAAAAATATAAGTATTACTACTTAGAAATTAAGATTACCTCAGAATGCATTGCTAACCCACTCCAACCCTTATCAACAATAACAATGATAAATGCTGACTAATAATTAATTTTATTTTTTGGTAAAACAAGCATGTTTTGTTTTTTTCAATTAAGTAATGAATAACTGCATACATTAATGAAACTGTTATTTTATTTACTGACAACAACAGGAAACATGAATAAATTAGTTAAATAATAAATAAAAGTAACCATGAACATAAACAAAGACACATGGAACAAAGCTTTATTCAAACATATCGGTCTTTTAGTCTGAATAGACCACAGCAACATCTGGTCCAGATGAGGCAACAAGGGCAGGTGGAGTGATGGAGACTCTCATCCATGGCACTAGACCATTTCCAGGATGCTGCTGTGGATTTCTCCTTTCTCACTGAACACACCAGTCTGCAGACATTTCAGATCATATAAAGATGCAGAAATATAATACAAAAGCTGTCATTTTAATAGCACATAGTCATTTGATCTCTGTATTGGAAGTAACAAATGATCTTACTTTATATTTACTTTTTCCCCACAAGTCAATCTACATAATAAGCTCACATAACGTACATCACTCACTCAGATGTCTGTTTCGTGTTGTGATGTGCTCATCTGCAATTCTCCTGTCATTTGTTAAATAGACATTTAGTAAACGTGATGGCGAAAAACAGACAGTGCTTTTCCGATCACATAATTCAGTGGAAAATTAATAGATATGATGAACATGTGAAAATATAAATCTGTTGTCAGATACCAGTTATAACATGAACCAAATGAATTTAGCATCCACTTTATTCTCTCTTCCACGATACTCACGATTTTTGAAACATCGCCACCACACTTGCCATTTTGTGTGCTGATTTTCACGTTTCAGTTAGTTTATATTCTGCTCCTTACAGGCAGGCATGGTTCCATGGTTTTATTGTTGTGTGTGTGTGTGTGTGTGTGTGTGTGTGTATATGTATGTATGTATGTATGTATGTATGTGTATATATATGTATATGTGTGTGTTAAGCCCGAAATTATTCATACCCCTGGCAAATTCTGACTTAAAACTACTTTTATTCAAGTTAGTAAACGTGATATACATCTACAAGATGTATATGGTTTATGTAAATCCACTTTTGAAGATGTACATGTACTACCTGAAGCTTAATGTTCGCTATACATCATAAAACGTGTTTTTTCAGCAAAATCACAAATGTACTATAACGTTACGGTATAACATCTTGATACCTTATGCAAATCAGCAGTTTATGATACAGTAGCTCAACATATATGATTTTAAGTCAGTGAAACGTGTTTTGGTTTGTAATACTGACATTAGTAAACACTCTCTTCACTGTTCTCAATCACGTTCGATGATGACATATTGGCCTCCTGTGGCCTCCTGGGATTGAAAAGTGTCCATGGATGAACACTTCAGAATCTGGGCTGAAGCAGTAGGACATCCAGGGATTTCTCACCTACTCTTTAATGTATGTAAGGTTTCGAACGTACTTCTTTCTTCACGTACTCTTTTTTTTTTTTTTTTTTTTTTCCTACTATATAGTAGGTAAGTAGGAATATTCGAATGCAAATTAAGTATACGTTCGTCCGAATCTCGCGGGAATTAGTGCATTCGCCTACTGTTCTCGACTACTCTTATGAATACTGAAGATTCAAACATACTTATTCACTCGCATACTGCTTTTTGCCTACTGTATAGTATGGAAGTATGCGGTTTCGAACGCAGCCATAGTCTCGGGATCATTAATAGCCACGCCCTTAACATTTGCATAGCCGAATCATCAGAAGTTCTGTGGGTAGGCTATTGTGAAAAAATAAAGCGAGGGCAACAGCGAAAATGGCAGATCACGGAAATAAATGGTTGAGCAGGAGATGTTAAGTGCAGGGATGGGTTGGTGAGTTAAGAAAGGCATGGAAACAAATACGGCGTTCTAATAAAATAAGGCGAGCTACTAAAGGAACACGTTTAGCTTCTTGCTAGCGCTAGCCTGTTACATTGCAGTACATAAAATTTCACTTACCACACAAACAGAGTAAGGAGAGATAACTGCGCGGAAGATGGCGAATAATTTGCAGATACTGAGAACCACTGACAAGCATCTAAACTTGTCAAATGTGCTAAGTACTGTCACTGTAGTATAAGGGGCCGTTCACATGTCGCGCCTAAAACACATGGAAAACGCTAGGCGCGCCGCTTTCTCCTTCTTTCCAAAGTGCTCTGTAGCTTGCGCTCCCGTGGCGTCTGCCGTTGCTAAGCAACCATGACCTGCGCTCTCCATGAAGATGCAGAAATTTCAGCAAAGGATAAAAGGATTTCCAAAACTAAAAATCGCTTGCAGTAGCTCTGCTACTAAAAATTGTTGTTCCTGTAACAGCTATGATCAGCTGTTCCTCCATCTTGGCTAAGCTTTTAATGTTTTTCGTTAAAGGAAGAAGCTGATTCATTGGTTCTTGTCACATGACCCATGGTGAGCTCGCGGCATTCTGAAAAGTTGAGATGTTTTTATCTTGATGCGCGTAACATCGCCACCACTCTTGCCATTTTGTGTGGCGATTTTCACGTTTCAATTAGTTTATATTCTGCTCCTTACAAGCAGGCATGGTTCATGCATGTTTTAAACATGCTGTTCAGTCCATCCAGGCTTTACTCAAAAAAAAATCTTGATCCCATTGATTTTTTTTTAATTTAATTTTAGGCCTATTTCAAAATTGATCTTTTTTGTACAAAGTTTTGGAAAATGTTGTATTGAACTGGATTGATCTAAATTCTGACAACATCTTCGATCCTTTTCAGTCTGATTTTAAAGCTAAACACAGTACTAAGTCTGCTCTTTTAAGTGTAGTAAATGATGTTTTATCTGCAGACTCTGGTAACTACATATTTTATTATTGGATCTGAGTGCTGCTTTTGATACAGTAGAATACTGCATCTTGTTAAATAGAACTTTTTTGTTTTTATTTGTTTTTGATGTTTTGTATTTTTTCTTTTATGTAATTAGTGTTTAATAGGGGTGTGACGAGACACTTGTCTCACGAAACGAGACGAGACACGAGATTGGGTTCACGAGAACGAAACGAGTCAAGATTTTTAAACTTTTTTAAATAAATCCTCAGTGATGAAATATATAGGGGAAAATAGTATTTTATTCAACAACAAAAAACAAAAAAACAAAATGCAAAACAAAATTACTTAAATTACATAATTTACTACTGGTTCTGACAGAATGTTCAAGTCTAAATTAAAAAAAAAAAAAAAAAAAAAAATGAAGGAGCCAGTGTCACAATTAATAAAGACTTTCACTATTGGAATCTCTTGAATGTATAATTCAGTGACAAATACTTTTTTTTTAAACGTGCAGTTGTCGCCACCTCCTGGCGAAGAGGATAAGCGTTACACTACTAAGCGTGTTAAAAGATACTTTAGTTTTGATCGCTGCTGTTGACAAGTGTTTATACCTAAACTATAAGCTTGTATCCCAGTACTTATGTTATTTAAATGTCTGTAACAAAGAAATAATGATGATTATGTGGTTAAAAAGACTGTTTGCGTTGCTTTCTGAAACCGCAGCAGTAAGAATGCAGATTTGAATGTCTTCAATAACTTTCACATTGTAAGCGTCAATGGAGCGTGTGAAACAGTTGTAATAGACATCACTGAATCCTTGTCATTCATGAATAAGATCGCGTGGGTGTTTGAATAGAGATCTTGATATTTTAATGATTAGTCATGCAGCTCTAATGTAAACACTGCAAAATGTTTTGCCATGATATCGTCACGTTCTCGTGAGACCAGTCAGATTTCGCGGGACACATTGGATTTAAATTGTTTTATTGTTGGATGATATATATATATATATATATATATATATATGTATGTAATGTCAAGCCCGAAATTATTCATACCCCTGGCAAATTCTGACTTAAAACTACTTTTATTCAACAAGCAAGTTTTTTTTTTTTTTTTTTTTTTTTTGACCGGAAATGACACAGGCTTCTCCCAAAAGATAATAAGAGGCAATATTTCTCAGCTTTTATTTACCTTTGAACAAAAAGTGGCATGTCCAAAATTATTCATACACTTTTGCAAACTGTCACAGTCTATGGGAAAATCGAAAATTCTATACCATTCCAAATAGTCCAAGCTGTTCTAAAGCGTCCTAATTACCATGATTCATTGGGAACAGCTGTTTAATCACCTCAACAGATGAAAAACTGTTGCTTTGTGGACAGTCATGGCTAAGACAAAGGAGCTCACTGAGGACCTGCAGCTGCGCATTGTGGCTGCTCACAAGTCTGGAAAGGGCTGTAAGACCCTATCTAAATGTTTTGAAGTTCCAGTGGCTACAGTGCAAAGTATTATTAAAAAAATTCAAGACGTTCCGCACTGTAAAAAAATCTCAGAGGACGTGGTCGGAAGCCAAAAGTGATACCTGTGCTGGCCAGGAGGATAGTGAGAGAGGTAAAAAAGAATCCAAGGATCACCACCAAGGCCATCCTGATGAATTTGGGCTCTGCTGGTGGCAACATCTCAAGGCAGACAGTCCAACGGACACTGCACATCACTGGGTTCCATGGAGACAGACCATGGAGGACACCACTTCTCCAGATAAGGCACACAAAAAGCCTTTGCAAATGCTCATCTGGACAAAGAAGACGACTTCTGGTCTTCTGTTTTATGGTCAGATGAAACAAAAATTGAATTTTTTGGCCACAATGATGTAGCCTTCATTTGGCGTAAAAAAGGAGAAGCCTTCAACCCTAAGAACACCATACCCACTGTCAAACATGGTGGTGGGAACCTAATGTTTTGGGGGTGTTTTCAGCCGGTGGACCAGGGAACCTAATCACAGTAAACGGCATCATGAAAAAGGAGCCAGACATCAAAATTCTCAACAACAACATCAGGCAGTCTGCAGAGAAACTTGGCCTTGGGCACCAGTGGACATTTCAGCACAACAACGACCCAAAACACAGCAAAAGTGGTGAAGAAATGGTTAGCAGACAAAAACATAAACGTTTTGCAGTGGCCCAGCCAGAGTCCTGACTTAAATCCAATTGAGAATCTGTAGAGGGCGCTAAAGATCAGGGTGATGGCTAGGAGACCCTCCAACCTGAAAGAGTCGGAGCTCATCGCTAAAGATGAATGGA
>NC_133362.1:43657401-43744795 GCF_049309525.1 Garra rufa
GCATATATGTATTTGTGTTTGTGTACACACAGGTACGTATGTACACACACACAGACACACACACAAACACAGAGTGCACTGATTCTTCTGATATATTTGTTGCTATCTGAGTAATACACACATGAACTGTTGTTTATGAACATGCACACATGACTCACATTCCTAAAGTTGTCAACGTTTTAAGACAGGCTAATCTTGTTTTTACTTACCGACGCGGCAAACAACAACTTTTTAGCGGTTGGCAAACAATACGAACGACCTTCTTATGGACAAAGAACTTATACTGACAAGAAGTGAAAGTCAATAGAACGTTCCATTGCAACAGCGCCGCCCAGTAGCAGCCCTACGCTTCCGCCATTTTGGAGTGAAAGCCACTCGGCAGTCCACTACGTCCATGCTGTCGCTATGGCAAATATCAGCTGCTTTGTTTAAAAAAAAAAGTACTTTAAAGCTAAAATACACAACCTGAATCATGACAACATTTTTAAATATTTTTTTTTACTCCTTTCCGTTTATTTCTTAAGAATTTTTGTATTATATTAGGCTACTTCTGTTAATTATTAAACCATAACTCGTTTGTTATTAAAAGGATTTTTGTATGTTTTGTACGTACCCTAACCTTTGTTATTAATGCAATTAAAAAATATGACAACACAAAATAACGTATATTATCAAAAACAGACTTTGTCTTGCATTTATTTTTCGCAAAATCTTTGCTCTAGCATTATAAACGCTGAACTAATACCAACATATATAATTAAATTAAGGACATGCATCAGAAAATTGGGAATGTTAGACAATAAATATACGACAGGAATATAACAGCTTAACAGTAAACTGTTTTTGCAGTATTATCTTATATTAATGTCCGTTAAAGCATGACTAAACTCTTTAATTATTTAGTTATGAAAGACACAGCAATACATCATGTTCTGTAAGATCATCGATATTTGTAGTGTGATCCATGGGTTTAACACGTACAATAAAAGGTATAAATACAATATATATTTCAGACCTATAATAGTAAATAATAATAGTAATAGTAAATGCATTAAGTTGCATAAAATAAAAATACAGCAGGCTGCCTCAAATGTAATGGTTGGATTCCACAATTGATAACATAAAACATATATAATAATACAATACAACTTTTACTGTAGTAGTCATAACATTTACTGGTGACTTAATTTGAGAAATTGTCTATTGCACTTCTGAATTGGCTGTGAAAATTTTGGGTGCGTAAGATATGATGAATTCTAATCCGTAAAATAAACCTAACAGTGTAGAGTGACTTTTTGCACTTTTTAAGGTCACACACTACCTCCCTGCAGTCATTGTGTTCTTTTATTTCCACTTTGACTTCTATTTCGTTGTCATTCTGTCTGCTTCTGTGCTGTTGTCCAGTTGGAATTTTCACTCCAGAATGGCGGCCGTGCTACCGAAGCGCCACCTAGTGGCTGTTACCAAAACAGCAACAGAGTTTCGCCTCTTGGTATTCTATACTCCTTGTTATGGATGCTGCTTCCCGTTTCAAAATAAATTAGAATGTGACGTATTTGGACGTAGGCGTGGCTTGTGACGTTACACTTGGACGTGGGCGGAGTTGGATGTCCACCGCAGGCTGCAGCGAGACTAACAAACTTGTTTTAAACAAGTAACATATCAATACATACAATTTTGGTTTTAATATTTGTTTGTTATTATTTGTGTGGTAACCGTTTTATAAAAGCAGTAAGGTACTGGAGGTCATGCTATGTTGGAAAAATAAGTCATGGTTGGAGGGGTTGGTATAAACAACCCCCTTCAGCCGTGACTTAAAGGAACACTCCACTTTTTTTGGAAATAGGCTCATTCTCCAACTCCCCCCGAGTTAATAAGTTGAGTTTTACCGTTTTGAAATCCATTCAGCCGTTCTCCTGTTCTGGCGATATCACTTTTAGCATAGCTTAGCATAGATCATTGAATCCTATTAGACCAATAGCATCACATTCAAAAATGACCAACGAGTTTCCATATTTGTCCTATTTAAAACTAGACTCTTCTGCAGTTATATCGTGTACTAAGACCGGCGGAAATGCAAAGCTGCGAGTTTCTAGGCTGATAAGATTAGGAACTACACTCCCATTCCGGCGTAATAGTCAAGGAAGTTTGCTGCTGTAATATGGCTGAAGCAGAAGCAGTAATACCATGCAGCACATGTGCAAATGCTAAACTAGCTGGGAACTCATTTCTGATAATACTTCGCCTGCTTCGGCCATGTTACGGCAGCAAACTTCCTTGACTATTACGCCGGAATGGGAGTGTAGTTCCTAATCTTATCAGCCTAGAAACTCGCAGCTTTGCATTTCCACTGGTTTTAGTACACGATATAACTGCAGAAGAGTCAAGTTTTAAATGGGACAAATATGGAAACTCGTTGGTCATTTTTGAACGTGATGCTACTGGTCTAATAGGATTCAATGATCTATGCTAAGCTATGCTAAAAGTGATATCGCCAGAACAGGAGAACGGCTGAATGGATTTCAAAACGATAAAAATCAACTTATTAACTCGGGGGGAGTTGGAGAATGAGCCTATTTCCAAAAAAAGTGGAGTGTTCCTTTAAGGCCAAGAATAACTATAAATACAACGATATCTATATTTGCGTCTAGGGCTGTCGCGGTAAAGGAATTTCCCTTGCGGTAATTTTGAGTGGCTCAGTAGCGCGATATGCGGTAGTATTACCTGTGTGTGTGTGTGTGTGTGTGTGTGTGTGTGTGTGTGTGTGTGTGTGTGTCTATATGTGTGTATGTGGTCATATTCAGAAATCAATAAAACCGAAACTAAATCGTGAATACACTGTTTTATATACTGTTTACTTTTTAACAGTTAGTCTCTAAAAATTTATTAGAAATGTTAAATAGAAAAAAATTAAAATAATGTATAATAATTATAATCGTTGTAAAGGTTATAAACCCAATTTCCAAGTTGAACGGCCTGAAATTGCAATTTAACCACTAGAAGGCAGAAAAGGACCACTAATGGGCTCATTTAAGTCACCTAATATAGTATTTCTTAGTTTTTGTTTTCATTATGGATTGGCATTTACACATGGTAAAATCATTATTACATTCAAAATCACATTTTGTCAAAGTTTACAGCTTTATTCATAGACATATCAGTTTTTACAATTATGCCAGATTATCATTACAGTGAAACCTAAAAATTACATATAAACTCTTAAAAGGACCTGCAGTAAGTGTTTTGTTACCTGTCATTTATTACAGAAATCTCTTATTTTCCTGTATTACCTTACCAGTAATCGTAGCAACAGTGACCAAAATAATATCAAAGATGGCAGCTTCATAAAACTGAAATTATTCTCACTCTTTGACATGACCAGAATTCAATTGAGTCGCGAGTTCTTCTATTCATTAATTGAGAGCAGCTTTTATGTTTGGGTGGAGATTGGAGCAGTTGAGTTGCACACAGAACACAAAACTGATGGGAGCTGCTATGGTCGAGACTGGATATATTATAACTCAGCCATAAAATGTCCAATCTGCCTCAAACTTCACAGGTTTGTTAAGAGTTCTGTTTTCCTAAAGCCACCGGTCGGCGGTGAGCCCGGGTGCGAGGGCCCGTTCATCGTTGCTTGCAGCTTTAATTATTATTATTTTTATTTTTTTTTCAACCTTCCTGGCACTTTTGGGGGCCTTAACATGCTCAAAAACTCTTGAACATTTGCACACACATTGGAATCTGCGGCCATCAGGACGCCACACAGGCTGGGACCCGGGTGTGGTTCAGGGCCTCTACAGTGCCCTCTGGAACACAGTCAGAAAACTTTTTACCAGTTCTGTTTGAAAAAAGTTTTAAAGAGTTTGGATGCTGCACTTTGGAGATATAAAAAAAAATTACGGTTATCTTTTTAACTATAACTTTAAAAAATCACCACATCAACACTGTTCAAGATTTCCCAAATCTGCTCGCAATTTAGCATCTTCAGAATCTTTTCTTCATGTTAAAGTTTAGTGTGAATAGCTTGTTGCTCTTAGCAGGAGTATGAATTTGTTTACAGCCAGATTTTTCCAAAAATCCACATTCAAATCAAAATAGCTGGTTTCCTGTTGGTCTTAGCTAATGAGTTTAATTTAGAAAGTTGTCCGGATTGATGAGAACAATATATGTATGGAGTTTGGGGACTGTAGGAAAAACTAACCCCCCCAACTTTTGTCACAAGATGGTGCTATAGAGTGCCTGCTCCACACCCATTTATGACTTTTCTCCAGTGTCTAACTATTATTAATATTGACGTGTGTTGAGTTTCATAAAATTCTAAGCATGTTATCTGCTTCGAAAAGACACGTGTAATGTAATTCATTGTGGGTAAATCTAACGGGCAGTCTTTGATCTCAATAATCTATTATTTGTGTTCTAGAGAAGGTGATGGTTCATGTAGCATGTTTATGTAAATTCAATGCTGAATGCTGCCTTTACTCTTGACTCAATTGCCTAGCAACTTTTTGATGTCTGTTTTTGTTGTTGTTGTTTATTAAATATTACTCAATAAATAATGTATATACATTATATTTTAAATAATTAAATAATAAAACTTAGTTTTGAGTAACGTGCGTGTATTCTTGATGGTGATTTTAGTTAAAGTTACATTGTTCTGCCTTTAGATGGCGACAAGAGACAGTGTTATGAGTAAGCAGTTAATAGTGAATTTGGGACTTTTAAAATGAAGTTAAGCGGAAGTTATTTTTAGCTTCAACAACAGTTTGCTACAGCGAATAACTGCACTGAGCCGCAAGATCACCCTTAACAGATGAACGGATATTAATGCTTTCATCAGTAAACATTAGGGATGCACCGATACCGGTATACAATATTTTCTGAAGTACTCGTTAAAAGTCCCCCGATTACGGGGATCGATACCACGGTCTGAGAAATGTCCATGTTTGAGCGGCGTGTAAGGGGTTAATCACAGGCGCCGAGTGCCCGCCTGCAGCTCAGAGCGGGGAGAAGGCGAGGCATGTCAGCCGTGTGGAACTATTTCAAAGTGAATGAAAACGACAAAACAAAGGGGGACTGCAAATTGTGCTCAGCGAAATGTCCACAGGAAGCTCAAAAGGTAGCGCATTTAATACAAGTCATTTAATCAAGCACCTAAAATCCCAACCCGACAACGAGTACAAAGAGTTTACCCACGCTTTATTTAGAGTTAATAAAATACCCTACTTGCTGGAGTTCAACATTAATTGAAAACACACACCTGACTGACGCTATGGCAAGCCGTTTTAGCATTAAATGCTCTTTGCTATTCTAGTATGGCAAGCCGTTTTAGCATTCCATCCTTGTTTGTCTTTACTGTTCTAAAACATTCCTTTATTATTGTAATTATTGGTGAAAATAGTCGATCCGGAAGCTCACATTGTGTTGAACTATAGATCTGCTATTTTCAGAACTTATAAGTGACACTACCCAAAAGCAAAATACTTACTGACCTACATTAATTTGTTAAAAGACTACTTTTTTCCCTTTTTTTTGACTAAAACTAGACTAAAACCTTTTTGACTTTTCGTCGACTAAAACTAGATTAAAACCTTTTTGACTTTTCGTCGACTAAAACTAGATTAAAACCTTTTTGACTTTTCTTCGACTAAAATTGGACTAAAACTATCACATATAGAAGTGACTAAAATTTGACTAAAACTAAGAAGCATTTTAGTCCAAAAGACTAAGACAAAATCTAAGATGGTTGTCAAAAACAACACTCGCTGTTGTTACCTGTAAATTTAAATCATGTTTTTATTAAGTACTTGGTATCGGTATCGGCGAGTACTGAAATGCAAGTACTCGTACTCGTTTTCCAAAAAAGTGGTATCGGTGCATCCCTAGTAAACATTTAAACTAAAGTCATATCATCATGAATATGAATAATGAATGCTCTATCAGATGCAGGTACGTTAATCACTCGCTCAGTCCATACTCAAACATGATACAGTGAGGTTTTAATGCAGTATTATAAAACCGTTTGTTCCTTTCCTCAATTCTGATTGGTCAGCAGCCGTGTCGTATTCATGATACGGCACTGCTGTGACCCACTGATCTATAATAGAGAACTGGATTGCTCATGACGTCATAAAAGTGAAGCCACCGCGCCGCCATATTAGTATTCCCTGCTATTCGCATACATTCTATTGAGTAAATAGGAAATTATAAGATTTTATTGAGAAAACATCACATAACAAGTCAGTGTTTTTATACCTAAAGTCTCACTGTACATTTTCACAATGCAAACGTCCTAAGCATGTAAACGGTTAATGTTGGGAATTCCCTCTGCTTATTAAAAATGTACGTTCATAGCCTACATTACAGTCGCGTACATCAGATAAACAAACATCATATGATCTTAGTACAGTTATTCACGGTTTGTCATTTTGTTGTTTATATTCGTACAGTAGACTAACTGCATGTTTCAACAATATTTAACAGTAATTCATTTTGAAGCAGGTAATGATTTGTTCGTTAAATTAATAATTAATTCAACATACACAGCATTTTACTCAGATGGAAACGGTAATGTTAGTAAATCATTACAGAATTTGCTGATCTGAAGAGTCTGAAATAGATGTTGCTCAATCAGGCACATTAAAAATACACACCATGACTCGGAGAACACCGCTGACTACAAATGGTACGGACACACATAAGCTTTATTTCAAAGATTTGAATTTCAATATAACGAGCAATGTAGTAACAGAGACTTGTATTGTATTATTTACTGTATAATCGAATCAATTTCAGATACTAATACCAGATATAAGGTACTGTGTATTATTTCCTGCATAATTAGGTACATAAAGAAATATATTTAGTGTTGGATCAGTTACCTGTTTCTGCAAGTGCGCAGCTGACACGCCCACCAAAACGATTTCAATATATCACTTATCCAGCCTGAAAAGACCATTAACATTCCAGAAAACATCTTAAGTAAAAATTAATTTACATACACATATCCTAAAAACTAATCCTGTGTGAAAGATACGCTTCAAATCGGGTGATTTTAGGTCAGCAATTTACATGTGACTCAATGGCGCTCTCTGCAGGTAGGGAATAGTAAGATGGCGGATCGAACACTTCCGGGGGCTTCACAGCCTAACGGCAGTTTAGAACGCAATGAGCAATCCAGTCATTATATAGATCAGTGCTGTGACCGCTTCACTCAACGGTTTTGTGTATCATTGAACCCCCTTAGCAACCACCCTTAGCAACGTAAAAACAGCTGCAGCAGTTAGGGACTACTTTTTACAGCGGAAGGCAGTTAATGATTTTACTTTATGAAAACATACAACTTTATATATAAATTAATATATTTTTGATTGTAATATTTTAATTGTGTGCTAACCGTTTTATAAAAGCAATAAGGTACTTGAGGCCGTGCTGTATCGTGAATAAATCACGGCTGAAGGGCGTTGTTAGGCACGACGCGAAGTGGAGTACCTTATTGCTTAAATACAATAGGCTTTCAATTAAGCAACTCAACATTCCTTCGTTACTAGTTCTAAAGTGACGTTTTGGAACTAGTAACGAGAAGCTTATGCTCAGCTGCCCAACCATCAAACTTTGATTTGAATTCGTGGCGGAAGGAATAGTTTGGACAAAAGAGGGCTTTTAAAGGCACTACGTTGTTGTTGTTTTGTTTATGTGTTTACACATACGTTTAAAAATCAAACCGAGGCGTGGGTGTTTTTATATCACTGTATTTCTGAAGAAAGTCTGTCTTTAGAAAATGACATTTTTATTTCATCCTGCATAAGGCAGCGTTTGTAAAATAAGAGCTGCTTTGTCTACAGTCGTTACCGGGGAAACCGGCAGAGAATGAGTTTGCATTTTTAATAAATCAGTCTAATTTACTCAGCCAACATATTTCGCTT
The DNA here is from genome assembly GCF_049309525.1 of Garra rufa. Classification (NCBI taxonomy): domain Eukaryota; kingdom Metazoa; phylum Chordata; class Actinopteri; order Cypriniformes; family Cyprinidae; genus Garra; species Garra rufa. Next base: position 43,665,324 of record NC_133362.1, read on the forward strand.
GTTATTAAAAAAATCTACTCTAGAAGGACTTAGCTGTTGATATTGATTCTATTTGGATGTCTACCGGAAGTTAAGTTAGGGCCACAAAAGCACGCATGTGTAACGTTTATGTTGTTGTTGAAACCGTCTATACGACACTCATTGTTTACACAGAGCACAGAGATTGTGGGTATAGCGGCTATTCAAAATGGTAATTACTTGCTCGTATCCTGATTGTTTAAACCGATTTAAAGCTAAAAGATTACGTTTGCCTGCCCAAACTCATCCGGGACTTTTCACTGATTTCCCCTTACGAGCACGTTGCCAAATTCGTGCTCGTGACAGATGGACGTGGCTGTGTATCAAAGGTAAAAAATGATATAAATACTGTTAAGTTTCTCGCAAAATCAGATCGTTTCGTGTCTTCAGACATCAATGTATCGTCACTAGCCGCAGGGTGTAATTTGGATTTGTTTGTGCATGTTTTTGTTTACTTTTAAAGGTTTGGTGCCCATCCATGTGTGTATGTGTATATATATATATATATATATATATATATATATAATGTGTGTGTATATATATATATATATATATATATAATATGTGTGTGTGTCTGTGTGTGTGTCTGTGTAAAATATATCTATTAAATATATATAAATACTGGCTTCATAGAAACTCTCTGGGGAGTACAAAAGTTTGAGAACACAAAAAAATGGACAAATATTTTTTCCTTCCTCTCTGAATTTTTTCCACTCACCCTGATGTCACTTTAGGGCTCTGTTCTTCTGCTTATCAACTCTGCATTTATTTGTACAGTAAAACATACATGCCCGATTCAAGAAGGGGGGTCTCAAAAATGACTCATCACAGTGCATTGAATTGTGACATGCATTGCACTCCTATTCAAATAAAGTGAATTCATAGCCAAGTGGTAACAAGTTCGGCCTACAAGGTAGGTGAGAGTCCTGGCAGTTTATGAGGGCTGTCTTTACAGTAAATGAGTCTTTCCTGTCAGCAGCTTAATGAAGAAATCCACATCAAGCACATAAAACATGCCACAGAGGCAGATTTTTGTAACCTTTTGTCAGATTTAGCTCTCTGCTAAGGATGTTTTTACACTATTTTACATAGCAAATAGCTGTTTGCTAATTCTATATAAATGGAAAAAATTCTTGATGGCTTCTTTAAAATCTGTGTTTTAATAAATCATTCCCTTATTTTAGTTGCATTGTTTTATTAAATTATTCCTTCATTGTAGGCATAGTTAAAGTATGAAATATTGTTCCTGTATATATTTTCCAGCATTTCAGAAATAAATATGCATGCAAAGTACAGCGAAGTACAACAGTTACCGTACAGTGTTCAGCAGTGGTCAAAAAAGATTTAAACTTTTTAATTTTGAATCAATTTCTTCTTGTGAACTTCGAGATGTGGATTTGGACTGCAATTAAATTGCCACGCGAACTTGGTGTTTGTCTATAACAATAGGTAGTTCGGCGAGAAATTTTATGGGTGTGGTGAGAGAAAACGCCACCATTCTGGATTTGGACAGCAGTAAAATGACTGACTATCCCCTGTAAATGGTGAAAATGTCCCCATGAGAAACAATTACAGTCTGAGGGCTATACAGACCATTTCTTAATACCAAATATATAAAATTGCATTTATTGAACAGAAATAGCCTTTATAAACTTTTTGTTTAATAAATATTAAAGTTGTAAGTTATATTTTTGATACCTTATATCTATAATTTAAGTAAAAAAAAAAAATCCTTAAAGTAAATATTTTTAGTGCAAACAAGTCATCAGATTGCAATGAAATTACTGTTAAGTAGTAATTTTAGTTACTTGCAATTAGTTACAATGAAATGCTTTACATCTTCCCTAAACAGTCTGACATTATAATTAATGAGCATTGTCTTTAACTTCTATTTGACCATAATATCCGTTTGCACCTGGCCACATATTTGTGTCATGGTGTCAGAAAGCATCTTGGTAAACATGTTATGTATGAACTTGTTTTAGCTGCCCTGTTCACTGAAGGATGTAAACCCCAACTTCCTGTAGGGAAATAGAGAGGAAGGCAATTTATGTGTTTGTACTACGGAGCTGTTGTACTGAAGCCAGGGTACAGGGGACGGATGAAACGGTGCCACGATGTTTTGTGCTTAAACGGCTCTCAACTGCTTCCCCTCCCATATGGCCTTGGATACGTTTCCTCTTCGTTCACCAAATATGCAGATATCCGGCATGTGTTTACTGGTTTATGCTACTCTTCAACAAATCAAGAGCTCAAAAGTACATGTGTCTGGAATAAAGTTTAGCTGAATGTCATCAAAAACATTAAGTGTATTAGTGAAAAGAAATTAACTGCAAAAATTAATATCTAATCTTTCAGTGTTTTTCATTTTTCTTTTTTTGTCTTTACAGAAAAATAGATCCTTGGTAATGACAAGCATGCCCACTGAGTAAGTATCTATAACTATTTTTTCCCTGTATACTATTAAAAACTGAAAGTAATAAATCTAGCTATTGTGCTGCATGGATACAACCAACCTTGTAAGTAGCTAACATAAAATAAATTGTTAGTTTTCACTAACAGTGATTGAGTTATACAGCTAAAATCTGTAATAAACTACTACTTCTACCCCGATTTTCCGCTGATTTACAGTCTGGAGAAGTTTACGCTATTTGCCAAAAGTCAGAGACAGTTTGTAGATTTGAGTAGAAAATCTCTGTGTATGATGGCCACTAATTTTTATTTTTTAGCTTCCTACTCTTATTCCATTCATTCTGTGAATATCAAATATGTTTGATATTTTCAGCTGATTTTAGAACGCGTTTTCATTTCTCACTCGTTCCCTAGCAACAAAGTGCACGCTTCTGCGTGAGTTTGTTGTGATCGGAAGAACTTTACACGACTGAGGATCATACACTAGCAGGCTTTCGTGTATGATAGCCAGTTTTACTCTGTCACTATTTACAAAGTCAGTAAATGTATGATGCCCAATGATTTAAAATCTGTTTAGATTTTAAAAGCAGTGTGTATTCTAGCCCTAAGCCCTAATACAACGATAACTATATTTGCGTCCACACCATTGAGCAATAACTGCCTGTTTTTGTTGCATTTACACGACTTTAACCAGTAGGTGTTCTCAGCATGCATGTTTCAAGTGCATCTAAACTTGAATATAGTGTAAGCTATTTGATCTCAAACGTAGTCAATGTAGTGAAAATAAAAACAATATAGATTTTTTTTTCTACTGCACCTTCAAAAGAGGCAAGACAATGTTTTACAAACTAGCTCAGAATTCCTGAGGTAATTTTATATTTTATGTTACTCTGTTTGCTTCTCTACAATTTCGCCTGCTATTTCAAATGCACAACCCTCTTAAATTATCTTAAATTTAAAATTATTTTTAGAACGTTAACTTTATAGTTACAGTTATCGTTCTTGGTGTGAACCGGCTTTAACTTAGGCAGTTTACCAGAAATTCAAATATTTACTGGGTAAATTATTTAAAAATAAATAAATGTAATATTAGTTTATGTATTCTCTAAAACTGTGCGGCCAAAAATTATATAGTATAACTGCATATAGCTTGTCTGTCCAAAGTTGTAAATCAGAAAGGCAGATATAAATGACTAAATTACAGATCTTAAAAAAGAAAACAAGCAAAACTAAGCATTTAAATATCATATTACTAAGACATTTGGTTAGGGGAAAATAATGACTGTATTTTCTGTATTTATATACATTTTATGTAAGTAGTCTGTCATACTTTTATATGGCAGCAAATTGCATGTTTGTGCGTAGTTTAGGTCTCTGAATAAAACCTGAAGGTTTTTCTTCCTCATTGAGTATAAGTTCCTTGTTCTCCTATACCATACTATATGCTATGAAATCGTAATGCATCAGCTGAACTGCTGAGCATCTCCAAACAAACACAGCAGTATTTTGAGTAAATCTGCATTTTTTAACATTTAGGTGAATCAATGACTCAATGACCAATTTCTTTCATTTCTGAATGAATCAGCTGTCTTGAACAAATTGATTTAATGAATGATCCAGTGTCAAAGACAGCGAGTGCCTCTCAATACTCAAATTGATGCTTTCTTGTTTCCTTGCATCCCAAGGGGGTTGAGCTAAGATGAGGGGAAAGGAAACGAAGATGCACCTATACAAAATGAGAAGCATTCAGTGACTGGCCTCCAACTACTGAGGATTTTAGTTTTTTTAATTGTCATTTGAATTATTTCAGTCATTTAGTATTTTTGTATTCAAAAATGTATATTTAGTACTTAGATTCATAAATGGATTCATGCCATCAAATGGTCTGTAAATGTAACTGAATGCTACTTTTTTTGTGTTTTTCTGTACCACCTCTGGAGTACAAAGATTAATTTTGTTGATGCTGATCAATAAATTGATCAATTATTTTATTTATCAATTATAATTTATCAATATAAATGTAAGAATTTGACATAAAAGAAGATATAGTTAAACATCATCCAACCATGGGCCTTGCCCACTGGCTGACACTTTTTGAACCAGTTGAAACACTAACAATGTCTACAATGGATACGTCCTGTTTTAAAAAGCTTGTTTGTGTCTCTGTACAGACTTCAGACTGTTCTTAGAAATACTAAAGCCTATTTGAAATATAGTATATTTCTGAATAAATATAATCCAAAACATCATCAGATACCTGGAAATCCTGGAAGTAGACAAAGAGAACCCAATCAAACAAATGAGATGAAAATACTGTATATTAGTGTTGTCACGATTCTGGAATTTCTAACTTCGATACGATACCTTGAAAAATATCGATATTCGATACTATTTTCGATACCACAGAGAAAAAAACTGCCACAATATTAATTAAAAATTTCTTTTTTAATTTAAAGATAAATATTGTCTAGAACATGACAATGATGTATATGCATATGTACACTGCTACAGCCCTGTTCAGCTTCTTAGCTTCATTTGAGTTTGAGCTTCAAACTTTATTTTCTGTTCAAATACAACTGGTAGTGTAGGTCGTAAAATTTTTCTTTTTCTTTTTAGACCACACAATTAACTAAACTAACTAATCTTAGAACTTAAGTTAATGGTAAAAGATATTTATTAGTTAACATGAATAAACAATGAAAAATACTTTCAAAACATTTATTAATCTTAGTTAAAAATGTATTTAATCTATAATTTACTAATACATTTATACAATTAAAGTCCAAAGTTATATCTGTTAATATTTTTTATTGGACCGTGCTAACATGATCCTTTGTATTTTTATTACCTACCGTTATCAAAGATTCAAATATTCTGTAACAAATGCATTGCTCGTTCATAAATGCTGGTTAATACATTAACTTTATTTGACGAACAGATTTTAATGCCGGATTCATAATCAACGATCCATTCAAGCAAACATGCATGCATCACATGCGAAAACAATGCTCAGTTGCTCACTGGATAGACATTAAGACAAATCACAGAATTTAAGTAATGTTTTTTTTTTTTATAAAGTTAAATAAATGCAATTAATTTACATTTGACCACAGTTAAAGTATTTACTCGTCTAAGATTCCTCAACCTGTTTATATTAACGAACTACGGTAAAAAAAAAAAAAAAAAAAAACGGGATCAATAATAGGCAATCTTATTTAATGATTCAGTAATGTTAAAATGAGCACAGTTCTTCTTTATATAGATACGGGCGTCTGTCTTTCAGGTGCTTTGCTAAATTAGTGGTGTTAGTGCCTTTTGTTACCACTGCTCTGTAGCAACTCTGCATATTGGCTTGCTTGTGTACTTCGGCTTTCCATGTTCGTTTGTTTCGATGTAAACAAAGCCGGTCTCAGGGTGCCGCGCTCTCCTTTCTATTCACTTCACTTGAATGCCACGAGACAGGCACCACAGTCACGTGTGATGTTTGTAAACTTGCCTTTGTGTAGAAGTGAAAGTGACAGCTCGGCTAGTATCGATACTTCAGGAAATTAGTATTGGTACCGTTCGGATATTTCAGTATCGATATTTATCGAAATATCGATATTTTTGACAACACTAATGTATATACTTACCAAAATATATGCTGTGTGTTTTAAGTGGAAAAAATATATATTATATACACAGTGTGACATATCTGTGGGTGGCAAAAGTGTGTGAATCTTTGCTTTCAGTATCTAGTGTGACATCTCTTTTTGCAGCAATAACTGCAGCTAAACATTTCTTGTAAATGCTGATTAGTCCTGCACAACAGCTTGTAGGACTTTTAGCCTATTCCTCAGTGTAGAACCGCAGTGCACAACTGCGATGATAGTGGGTTTTCTCCTATGAAATGTGTGCTTAAGGTCCTTCTACAACGTTTCAGTTGAATTAAGGTCTGGACTTTGACTAATGAAATGGCAAAACATTAACTTTGTTTTTCCTTAATCATTTTTTGTTAAATTACTTTTTTGGTGAAATTAATTTACTTCCTTTTAATTTTGTAGGATGTTGTTAATAATAGTTGTTTAGATTTGTTCCCTGGTGCAGCCTTGCTATGTCTACTTATTATACTGTGTTTTTAAAGGGGCTTGTTTTGCTCTTTTTGTGGTAACTGGCAACCCTTCACCTGAAGCTTTATTCAAGAGAGGGAAGATTAAATAGTGACTACACTCTTTAAAAAAAAAAAAGTACCAGAAAGAGTGTTTTGCGGCGATGCCATTTTTAGTTTCATGAAGAACCATTTTGTGAAAGGTTCTTTAAAGAACCAGGTTTCTTCTTGGTGCCATAAAGAACCTTTTCTGGTACTACAAAGAACCCCTTTAAAGGTTCTTCAAAGAACCACTGATTAATAGGTTATTTATAGCCCCATTTCATCCGGATCAGTATCCTCACATTTATCATACTACAAATTTTCTTTAATAATTTGTTTATAAAAAAAAAAGAAAAAAAAATGCAATAAGACTTGACTAGATATTTGATTAAAATGTTAATTGCATTTACACCACACATCAATGCAGTTCATACATCATACCTCAATACTGTGTGTGTGCATGTTTAATAGGGATTTGCACGAGTACTAGAATGCTCAGACTTGACAGCAATTTTTTTTTTTTTTAAATCACTGAAATCATCATTTTTATTTGATTTATTATGGCAGCATGGTACCTGAGCTCTGACTGGTAAGTGTTAGGACAACATGGTGTCCAGACTGCCAAAATAAATACCTATCAGTACTTGAAATTAAAAAATCACAAAAATGTCCATCCCTAGTGTGTAATACAGTGAATACAGCAGCGTAATGTCAGTACCCCCAACATTCACTACTATGCCCTTTTTTCCATCCTGTGGAAACTGGAGGTTCAAAGAGTTCCTGCTTTCACAGTACTTCTAATTAATGGTTGAGGCTGGGTACAAAGGGCCCTGTAACAACAACAACAACAACAAAAACACTTCATTAGTTTCTTAATTTTATAGTTTTAGCACAGGTGTGATGATGCAAAATGACAAACGAAGATAATGGAAAAGTATTTTGTATGCTGAAAAGCAGTAAAAGAGTAACAGAATCAAAAATCAAAGCAAGCCAGTGCTGAAGCCTATCCCAGCATCTTAAGTGGCACATCCATCTAATTAATGGTATTTAAGCAATGTAAACACTAGGTAACAATGTTATACATTACCTGTCAAACGTTAGGAAAGGTTAGGAAAATGTTTGAATGTTTTTTTGGGGGGGGGGAAATCTCTTCTGCTCACTAAGTCTGCATTTATTTCATCAACAATACACAGGGCTCACAAAATTGCTAGCCCGACGGATATTGTGTTTTCCAGTCGGGCTACCAAAATGTTTTACTGACCTGCCCAACGGGCTATCTTAAAGTAGAGGGCTCCTGCAGGTCCCTAAAAACTCAACAATTCAGTTATCAATTTTAAGACCATTAAAATTTTTTTTTAAATATGTTAAATAGTAAGAAAAGTCTTAATTATAATTTGCAGTTGGGGACGGAAAGACAAGAATCGTGATAGGGCTGGATTAAACTTCAAAAGGGAATGATGTCACTGAATGCGTGATGCATGTTTCAAAGTCAAAACGATTCTGTCCACAGAATCGTGTCGTTGGCATTTTCTTTTCATCTTACCTATAATGCCTGATAAAACGGCATTAATGAGCCAGTGCTGCTTTGTGTACAGCCATTACTAGGGAACCCATAATATTTCAGCACTCCTGGCAGAGAATAAATTTGCATTTTCAATAAATTTTTCAGCTGTTTTGGTCAGATTATTGCAAATATCGACCCATGTTTTATACAGCAAACTCAAGAGAGTTGTAAATGTGAAAAGTTAATGTGCCTTCTAAAAACCTAAACAATTAAGACCGTAACATTTATGTTTTAAATAAATATAATAATTTATATACTTAAGTTATCCTTTTAATGCTATAAAGGCTGAAATGCTATTGTATGAGATTTTTTGTTTTTGTGAAAACCTATATCTGAACTGTAAATCATATCATTTTATGGCTTAATATGTTACCGTACATTGTCCAACCCCACTTATACTGTGTTTATTTTACTTGTGCAGCTCTTAAAAAAGGGTCATAAATTACCATAAATTGATATTTAAAAATTCTGCAGATACCCTGTAAATAGTGAAATAAAATGCCTTCCTTGATATTTGTGTATTGGAAATATTTTTGATTGACATTTAGACTCCTATCTGATTTTCTATATTTAAAAAAAAAAAAATTCAAAATTTCAAAATCTCTGGTTTGGGCTAGTTAAATACATTTTCGGGCTACCAAAATCGAAAGAGTACCTGCCCAAACCAGAGATTTTGAAATTTTGCGAGCCCTGATACAGAGAAAATATTAATATTGCAAAATATTATTACAAATTAAAATAACTAATGTCTTTTTTTATTATATAGTAACATGTAATTTATTCCTGTAATCAAAGCTTTTCAGTAGAGCTGCACGATCCTGGATAAATTGAGAATCCTGATTCTTTTGTCTCAAACAGAGATCATGATTCTCTATTTAATATTCATTATATTAAATTAATTATGAAAAAGTGGTTTGAATGAATGATTCAATGACTCAATCATGAATACTTCACTTGTTTCATTACTGGATAAATCAGTGGTTTTGAATGAATCTCTTGAATGAATGAATAAATGATCCAATGGCAGATAGATTTTTTACAGTCATTTTCATCAAACTAATGCAGTCAACACAGACTTAGCTCCAGTTACTTTCAAAAAAGGGGTTTGCTCAATTTTGATTGTTACCATAGAATTCAATGTTTATATCCGAACTATTAACTTCCAGTATTTCTGTGATAACATCACAGTGACACAGAAAGCTGGAGTAATGATGCTAAAAAATCAGCTTTGATCACAGCAATAAATTCACATTTTAACATATATTCACATAGAAAACAGCTATTTTGCATTGTGATAATATTCACAATATTTTTGTTTTTACTGCGTTATTTTCTTCTTATAAATAAATTTAATTTATTCAATTAAATGCAATAGTGGTGAGAAGAGACTTCTTTCAAAAATATAACAATCATACCAACCTCAAACTTTTGAACAGTAGTACGGTTTGATCATATGGTTCATTGCGCCTTAAAGATGTTATCCGACAGGAGGTCTGCTCCAACTCGGCTGCACAGTCACCAGCGTAGAAGAGGCAACACCAGGTTTATTTTATTGTCATGGAAGCAACAATATTTAGTATGCAACACCAGGTTTATTTAAAGGAAACAAGATAAAGCAGAAGTGAAATGCAGAAAAGAAAATGAACATGCATACAGAATATATACAGAAAAATAATTTCTTAAAATAACAGAATTGTGAAAATAAAAATGTTTTTTAGGTTTGTGTCACTCATGTTTGGATGTTAAAACCTTCCTAAAATAACTAATACAACAGATGCATGGTGATATAAGCAAATATGTTGTGAAAAATGCAGTGGTTTATTGACTTACCTATGTTTCTTGCTTCTCTGTCAGTGGCTCTCTTCAGAAATTTTGAAATCTTAGAGCTTCTCTTCTGCTGTAGAGAGGTTATTTTGACACTATATTTGTGTACCATGAAAGATCAAAACATGTTTGAACTAGATTTAATTTGTGCTCCTTGTAAGTGACACCACCAATTAACAGTAACATTAAAGCACATATTTTAGGCTAAATAAATTAGCCAGCTTCCAAAAAACCATTGACAAACTGCCAGGAAAACCTTTACAAAGCCATCAAAACTTCTCATCTTCACATAAAGATGTGATTATAGCTTGAGCTCTTGTTTGTTTTTAGAGTCTTTTGTTTGATTAGGGTTGTAGCTAAACTCTGTAGGATAGTGGGTCCCCAGGAACAGGGTTGAAGACCTATGGACTACATTAACTCCTGCCAAAATGCATGATGAAAAAATAAAAAGAGTCCTGATAAGGGTTAAATAAAACTAAAAGTGTAAATTTTTGTTTTAATTTTCTACTGTTCTGGAAATGGTGTTAAGTCCATTTAACGTAGGACACCACTGTTAGAGAAAATGGTACCCAAACAAGGACTTGCACATGAAACTAATGTTGTATTGACCTTACTGTTTTTCTTGTAATGTATTCTGTGTGGCCTCAGTATATGAAATTGTGACTTTACTTGGGGAATTTAATTGAATTTCGAGTTTGTAATTAGGTTTATTTATTGCACTTATTTCATATTTCTTGACTGTTGTAGTTTAAAAGTTATAAATTGTTTGTGAATAAAAATGTTTAAATTAGTGTGGGAGTTGTGAACCGTCAGTTGTCACCTTTATTTCTGTAGTATCTGTATCGTTGTTATTTAGAAAACAATGTGAAGTGAGCACGTAAATATTTACTTCTTTAAATTAATTTTTTAACTTACTGACAACACATCCTACCTGTTCACACAGTAAATGACGGCAGACGCTTTACATTTATCATCAGCTTTGTAGTTATTAAAGTCCTGGATGTTGCAACTCCAGTCACCTGTTCCACAACCTCAGTAGTCTACCCCAATTGGCTTTAGAACATTACCAGTGCCTGCAAGGGATATTGGACATCTTACTGCCCAGGTCCAGGGTAATTGGGACAAATTGTATGACCTCATAGAAAAATAGGAAACTGCTGTAAGTGTCCTTACTAGTGAATTAAAATTGACTTCTTCCTAACATGATAGGTAATTAAAAAGTCTTGCTGATAAAGTTGACAACCACACACAACAAATCATTGGCTTCAAGTATTTGTTTCATAGTAGAGCAACTTCAACAGGAGATACAAGACATTAAAACTGTCCATCAAAAAAGCCATGATGAATTTATTAAAGATTTATTGTGTTGGACCTTTCAGCTTGAATGCCTTAGTAATAAAGTGAACTGCAAGTGTGCACCAAACACAAACTGCGGGACCCACAGAAGGAAGCTAAATCATCTCATCCTTTCCTTTGCTGTATCAACACCTGAATGCTGTTGCTATTAAGAGTGACCATCTCCAATGAACCTTTTCTACTTTTGGAAGTCTGTCGGACGACTCTAATCCTTTGTTATATTTAACAAAATGTAAAAGTTTTATTGCATATTCCCTGTCTGACTCTGTAATTCCAGTTACTTTTAGAACAATCTTACATGGGAGCTCCTACAATCCTACCGGCACTCACACACATCAACACATCTCTTCTCACAGGCACTTTCCCCAGTACATTTAAGCAGGCCCGGGTTACCCCACTGCTCAAAAAACCTACACTTAACTCTTCACTCATGGACAACTAAAGACCTGTCTCTCTCCTTTCCTTCATAGCAAAAACATTGGAACGGGCTGTTTTCAACTAGCTATCCTTATTCCTCTCACAGAACAATCTACTGGATTCTAACCAATCAGAGTTCAGAAGCGGCCATTCAACTGAAACTGCACTACTGTCTGTCACTGAAGCCTTGTGGACGGCAAAAGCTGATTCCAAATCATCAGTACTCATCTTGCTGGACCTATCTGCAGCTTTTGACACTGTGAATCACCAGATCCTCTTGTCCACCCTCTCATCGCTGGGCATCACAGGGACTTCACTTCGCTGGTTCAAATCCTACCTCTCTGGTAGGTCTTTCAGAGTGGCTTGGGGGGTATCCAAAACTCATCAACTGGTCACTGGGGTTCCTCAGGGATCAGTTCTTGGACCTCTCCTCTTCTCCATATACACTAGATCTCTGGGCCCCATCATACAGGCACATGGCTTCTCCTACCATTGCTATGCTGATGACACACAGCTCTATCTTTCATTCAAACCAGACGATCCATCAGTAGCCGCACGAATCTCAGGTTGCCTGGCGGATATCTCTGCATGGATGAAGGAACACCATCTACGGAACTCCTTATCTTTCCTGCCACTGCATCTTTACAACATGACTTCTCCATCCAGTTAGGTTCATCAACAATTACCCCATCGACTTCAGACAGAAATCTGGGTGTAATCTTTGACGACCATTTGACTTTTAAAGACCACATAGCTAAGACTGCTCGATCTTGCAGGTTTGCATTGCACAACATCAGAAAGATCAGGCCCTTCCTAACAGAGTATGCTACACAACTTCTCGTCCAGGCCCTGGTTATTTCCAGGCTGGACTACTGCAATGCTCTTTTAGCTGGTCTTCCAGCATGTACAATCAAACCTCTACAAATGATTCAGAATGCAGCAGCACGACTGGTCTTCAATGAGCCCAAAAAGGCCCATGTCACACCTCTCTTCATATCACTGCACTGGCTACTGGTTACAGCACACGTCAAATTCAAGACACGGATGCTGGCATGTAGGACTGCCACCGGATCATCACCTGCCTACCTCCATTCACTACTACACATCTGCACTCCCTCCAGAAGTCTGAGATCCTCTAGTGAAAGACGCCTCGTACCACCACAGAGAGGTATTAAATCACTGTCCAGAACATTCTCGTTCAATGTCCCTGCCTGGTGGAATGATCGTCTCACCCCTATCCGGAATACTTCCTATGTTGATCTGCCTCCTTAGGATGAATCACTTGTTGTATTCCCAATTGTAAGTCGATTTTGGATAAAAGCGTCGGCTAAATGAATAAATGTAAATGTGAAATGTAGCGCCCACGATTGGTGGGAGGTAGCTAGAACTACGATAACTATCTGGAGTGAATTTGAGTCTTCATTTCTTACCGTTTTTTTTCTCTGAGTTGGCCGAACACGTTTGAATCAGAGTACAAGAGTGAGAGTTTGTTTTTTGATCCATTTCGCTTTTGACTTGATGACAAATAAACAGTGACACATTGGCTCAGTCACTAACCAGATTATCCAGAGAGCACCCTCACGTTATAGTAAGATAGAACTAAGGTTGGTGTATGGCTGTCTGTGTGTGTCTCAGGTTTGAGGTCAAACAAAACCTTTTGAATCTGCTGGATAACCATGAATACAGTGACACATAGTTTTAATTAAATTTAACTAAATTTAATTCAGGAGCTAAAATGATAGTTTTGAACATGTACGCAGAGCTGCCTACGAACTCCATAAAGAGTGTTGAAGCTGACTTCTGCTGATGAAACTGCAAACTATTTTCTTCAGTAAACTTTTCTTCGATTGATTGAATCTCTGACTCCTGGTCTTCATTACCACACCTGAACCTTGGGTTTGATCTGTAACTCCCCTTACAGATTTCCATCTCAGTGTTTGACGGGGATGGTGTTCTTGGGTTCATAGCAGAGAAGTGGAAACTTGAGTTAGTGACTCGCACTCAAGTCACATTTTTATAGACTTCAGACTTGACCTAAAATGAATCCAGACTGGACTCGAGGAAAAGGACTTTTAAAAGCAACTTGAGTATTTTATTCTTAAATGCTTATATAACTGATATTCAAAAGGCAGACAGCATCCATCTGGACCATGAGCTGTAACAGCAGCACCATTTTAAGTGAGCAGCACGTCAAAACAGCAGAGCGGATCACATAACAAGCACTCAGTGTTGTTTGACAATTATCTTTTAATTACTAATATTATTATTAATTAAAAGTGATTTTATTCTTAATAAAGAAGTGAATGACACTTGAAACCTGCGCAGTCACGTTTGTTAAACTTGAATATATAATTTTTTTCTGGCATTGTCATGTGATGCTATTTTATTTATTTTATTTTATTTATTGTTTTTATTTATTTTATTTCAATCTATGTGTGTGTACTTCTAACATGTTTGGTAGGTAAAATAAATGTTGTAATTTCAAATTAGAGCATCTTCCATGTCTGTAATGGATGTATTCTTGAGCTAATAAGGTAACAATAGTATAATAATCTTGTTTGAATGGGTTTGGCTAAAAGAAAACTTTGGTTTCGTCTATACTTCTAGGTACTTATACTATATTGACTGGGTTAAAAAAATTGCATTACTAAAAATAGACTAAAATACAATTTTAATTGACTAAAAATTGACTAAATGTCATCAGTTTTCAACTGAGGGAATCAAGGTTACGAGAAAAGTCTGAAAGACGCTCTCCGCCCTCCGTGGCGTAATCTGGCGCGAAGCGTCGCCATACGCTCGTGCAGCTCTGCTGCCAAGCCATTGGTTCGTCTTTTATTCACTGCACGAACCAATGGCCGTGCAGTTACGCTACGTTATTGAAAATGCTTCAATCTTGGAGGAAAAGGAATTTTTCCCCATAGCGTCTTTCAGATGCAGTACTCGTTCCCGTATCTGAGGGAACCGAGGTTACGATAGTAGCCGAGTACGTTTTCTTATCTGTAAGTGATAAAATGTGTTGCACAAATGAGAACCAAATAAGAAGTAATTTTCTTTTGAAAAGAGAGAAGTGAGAGAAGTAATTTCTTGCCAATTAAAAGTGTTATATAGCCCACTGAATCATACTCTGACTTAATGCTGACAACAATATTAGCTTAAAAGATGACAATGCTACAAGAGAATGACCAATTTATTGTTTTAAGTGTGAAAATATAGCAAAAGTAACTAATTCAAAAACAACAGACTTGTGAAAAGGCCCCTGAAATATTCAGGTCTTCACTTTAAGCTTTCATTTAGTGATGAGTGAGTTTTTGTAAGAAAAAGAGCAGGAGAAACACCAAGAAAGTGTCTCAGAGCCAGCAAAAATATGATAAGAGTGGCACTTTATCTCACAGACTAAGATGCCTCCTGCAGAAGTTACATGCATGGTTGTTTATCCACACTAGAACTTCCTACTGTAGCCAAAGCACAAAAAAACTTGCACAATAAAATAGCTTTTTCCAAGGCCCATACTTACAAAATATAGAATTCTGGGAATCCATACTCTGGTCTCATGAGACTAAGGGTGCTTTCACACCTGCCACTTTGTTTCGGAACCTGCCGTGTTTCCCCCCCTTAGCTCGGTACATTTGGGCACATGTGAACACGCAATCACGCTTGAATCCGTGCCAAAACAATCTGTCCGAGATCACCTAGTAGGTGCAGTTTAAAAATGTTTTCCCTACGAATCCTGGACTCCTGTTCAAAATGAATTAATATAACGACAGCTACAAACAATGCAACAATAAACCCGCAAAGCTGATGTTGTTCCATCCCGACCGCTGACAGCTGAGCGGAATTCTGGAAAATAACCCGTGGAACTTTCAGTAAAGCTCTTATAGACGGTTTCATCGGGCACACGTGCTTGGACCTAAGTTAACTTCCGGTCTGTGTTTGTTTATATGTCTGGTTCGTGTCTCGGGCTAAAAACGCAGCTAATAATGAGTAATGAAGTTGGTCTCAGGTTATTGTGCTGTGGTATATGTTTCCCAAACGTTTATTTATTTGTGGCGACCTGCCACGATATAAAAACCGACTGATTTTCCAATTGGAAATTGGAATTAATAGACTAATTAATTAATCTGTTAATAGACTTCGTTGAATAAACGTAATAGACATTTAAAAATCAAACCCAGGCGTGGGTGTTTTTATATCACTGTATTTCTGAAGAAAGACAGTCTTTAGAAAATGTCATTTTCATTTCATCCTGCTTAAGGCACTGTTTTTAAATTAAGAGCTGCTTTGTCTATAGCCATTACAAGGGAAACCTCGTTTCTCGTGCTTAAAGCACCTCCTACTGGGAAGTAATGAGTTTTCATTTTTAATAAATCAGTCTAATTTACGCAGCCAACATATTTCGCTTGTTATTAAAAAAATAATCTACTCTAGAAGGACTTAGCTGTTGTTATTGATTCTATTTGGATGTCTACCGGAAGTTAAGTTTGGGCCACAAAAGCGCTCATGCGCAGTAACGTTTGTTTATGTTGTTGCCGTTGAAACAGTCTATATAGGGATGTAGAGTGTTGTATCCTTCGGTGGGCATGTATTTTACAGCACTCCTCATTAAAGACCAGGGCATTTACACCGCGTTCCAAATTATTATGCAAATTGTATGTAAGTGTCATAAACACACAGTTTTTTGTTTTTAAATTAAACTCATGGATGGTATTGTGTCTCATGGCTCTTTGGATCACTGAAATGAATCTCAGACACCTGTGATAAATAGTTTGCCAAATGAGCCCAATTAAAGGAAAAGTACTTTCCACATTATTAAGCAGGCCACAGGTTTCAAGCAATTATGGGAAAGAAAAAGGTCTTTCTGCTGCCGAAAAGCGTCAAATAGTGCAATGCTTTGGACAAGGTATGAAAACATTAGATATTTCTCGAAAACGTAAGCGTGATCATTGTACTGTGAAGAGATTTGAGGCTGATTCAGAGCACAGACAGGTTCGTGCAGGTAAAGGCAGAATGATGAAGGTTTCTGCCAGACAAATTCATCAGATTAAGATAGCAGCTACTAAAATGCCATTACAAAGTAGCAAACAGGTTTTTGAAGCTGCTGGTGCCTCTTGAGTCCCGCGAACATCAAGGTGTAGGATCCTCCAGAGGCTTGCAGTTGTGCATAAACCTACTATTCGGCCACTCCTAACTAATTCTCACAAGCAGAAACGGTTGCAGTGGGCCCAGACATACATGAAGACTCATTTTCAAACAGTCTTGTTTACTGATGAGTGTTGTGCATCTTTGGATGGTCCAGATAGATGGAGTAGTGGACGGAACATGTCCCAACAAGGCTGCGACCACAACAAGGAGGTGGCGTTTTTTGCCGGAATCATAGGGAGAGAGCTGGTTGGCCCCTTTAGGATCCCTAAAGGTATTAAAAAGACCTCGGCAAAGTATGTCGAGTTTTTGACTTACCACTTTCTTTCATGGTACAAAAAGAAGAACTGTGCCTTCCGTAGCAAAATCATCTTCATGCATGACAATGCACCATCTCATGCTGCAAATAATACCTCTGTGTCATTGGCTGCTATCTGCATAAAATATGAGAAACTCATGGTGTGGCCACCATCCTCCCCTGACCTCAACCAGATTGAGAACCTTTGGAGCATCCTCAAGCAAAAGATCTATGAGGGTGGGAGGCAGTTCACATCAAAACAGCAGCTCTGGGAGGCTATTCTGGCATCCTGCAAACAAATTCAATCAGAAACTCTCCAAAAACTCTCCACAAATTCAATGGATGCAAGAATTGTGATAGCGATATCAAAGAAGGGGTCCTATGGTAAGATGGAACTTGCCCAGTTAGGATGTTTTTGATTGAAATAGATTTAGATTTCAGTAAATATGACCACCTAATGCTGCAAATTCAGCAAATGCCCATTTTCAGTTCTTTACAACCTATACAATGTTTTAACTCTGTTGTGCATAATAATGTGGAACAGTGCATTTTCAGTTTTTTATTTTTGAAATAAATACTGTTATCATTAGGAGGTTTGTGCAATAAAAGTCGAATTATACCCTAATGGTTGATGACTTAAAAATTATACTGACTGTCATATGCATTGACTAATTATGAAAACCAGAGAAATATATCATTTGCATAATAATTTGGAACGCGGTGTAAGGAGTTTGTCCTCCAGGAGTTAAACGGGACAGATGAGATGGAAAATATGATTCCCGACCCATACACACACACACTGCAAAATGACTATTTAAATATGTTTTTTCCCACTTATTTCATCAAATATTTGCCCGTCTTCATCTCATGCAGGACTCTTGATCTAAAGCAGGGGTGGGGAACCTTGATCCTCGAGGGCCGGTGTCCCTGCAGAGTTTAGCTCCAACCCTAATCAAGCACACCTGAACAAGCTAATCAAGGTCTTCAGGATACAGGTTGGTAATTCTTTTTCAGGGTTGGAGCTAAACTCTGCAGGGACACCGGCCCTCGAGGATCAAGGTTCCCCACCCCTGATCTAAAGTAAGAATATATGACATACCAAAAATGTCATTGTGAGCAATTAAATATTACAGTAATGTTTGTACATCAAAATATTGTTATTTTAGTTAGAAATACTATGCATGCAGATTTTGAAGTTGTGAACAGACACCAGTGAAAATGATGTTTGCATGTCTATAAGTTAATTTTTTGTTTGTATTTGTACTTAGGAAGCAGGAGATTGTCTTCCAGCTGGTCAGAAATCTTGGTGGTTTTACAGTAGTGGATAATGTGTGTGAAAGCACCACTCATGTGGTGTCAGGCAGTCCGCGGCGGACCCTTAATATCTTGTTAGGTATTGCACGTGGCTGCTGGATTCTCTCATTTGAATGGGTGAGTATGGCTTTGTGTATATTGTGTAATGTTTGTTTATTTTGTATCTCATATTTTTGCTTGCCTGTGCAGATCCTGTGGTGTTTGGAGCACAGGCAGTGGGTTCCTGAAGAGCCTTATGAACTGTCTGATAATTTCCCTGCTGCACCTGTAAGTACACACATTTCTATAATACTACAGTAAATCTCATGAAACCTGTTAAAAATTTCATTTTTACCCCATTACCCAAGAATAACTTACCTGAAAATTAATTGTAAATATACAGAACTACACAACTGTTAGGATGTTGTTGTTTTTTTTGCACTTACTGTATATTGTCTTTTCTTTACCAGTGTGTATTTTTTGCTCATACAGTAACATGAATTGGCTGTAATGTTTGGTCAAGTAAAAAAAAAAGAAAAGGAATGGTACACTAATGCAGTTTAAAGAGCTTAGTCCATTTTCACACATGGCACTATTAGGGTGCTTTCACATCTGTGGTTCGGTTCATTTGGTCCGGACCAAGAGCAACAAATGATACATTGTAGCATTTTTCCGACGTTTTGGGTCCTTTTCACACCAAGTCAAGTCAAGTCAAGTCACCTTTATTTATATAGCGCCTTTTACAATACAGATTGTGTCAAAGCAACTGCACAGTATTTAAACAGCACAATAGTGTGTAAGTAACGCATTATTGTAACAATCAATTTTCAGTTAAAGGCAGTTCATCAATGAATTCAGTGATATCATCGTCAGTTCAGTTCAAATAGTATACGATATCGCTGGAAAATGTCCCCAACTAAGCAAGCCAGAGGCGACAGCGGCAAGGAACAAAAACTCCACAGGTGACAGAAATGGAGAAAAAAAACCTTGGGAGAAACCAGGCTCAGTCGGGGGACCAGTTCTCCTCTGGCCAGACCAAACAACAGTTTGTACCAATGTCTGATTGTAGAGAACTCATCAGGATCCTGTGGTGTAGCGCCGATGGCCGTCAAGGTTGGCGAGGTCTTTATTGATGATCCGCCTTGGAGCTCATCTGGTTGACATCCACAGCTATTGAAGTCATCTCTAGGTGGTGATCCACGATCTAAGCTGGGTACGGACTGGATCCGGGGGACTGGAGTGACCATCTGATCCGGATACAGGCTGGATCTGGTGGCTACGGTGACCTCGGAATAAGAATGAAACAGACTAATATTAGCGTAGATGCCATTCTTTTTACGATGCAACGAGTGCATCAGGTGTTCTGGTAAGTGTTTTCGGTTCCGGTTGACCTAATTAATGCAGCCTAACAATCCTTTAACGGATTTGAATTATAGAAATGTGTTAATGATTTTATGTGTAAGCCAGGTTAAAGAGATGTGTCTTTAATCTAGATTTAAACTGACAGAGTGTGTCTGCCTCCCGAACAGTGTTAGGTAGATTGTTCCAGAGTTTAGGCGCTAGATAAGAAAATGATCTGCCGCCCGCAGTTGATTTTAATATTCTAGGTATTATCAAATTGCCAGAATTTTGAGAACGCAGCGGACGTGAGGGACTATAATACGATAGGAGCTCGTTCAAGTACTGAGGAGCTAAACCATTGAGGGTTTTATAAGTAATTAGCAAGATTTTAAAATCTATACGATGTTTAATAGGAAGCCAATGCAGTGCTGACAGAACCGGGCTAATATGGTCATACTTTCTGGTTCTAGTAAGAACTCTAGCTGCTGCATTTTGGACCAGCTGGAGTTTGTTTATTAAGCGTGCAGAACAACCACCCAATAAAGCATTACAATAATCTATCCTTGAGGTCATGAACGCATGAATTAATGTTTCAGCATTTGACATTGATAGCATAGGTCGTAATTTCGATATATTTTTAAGATGGAAAAATGCGGTTTTGCAGATGCTAGAAATGTGGCTTTCAAAGGAGAGATTGCTATCGAATAGGACGCCTAGGTTCCTAACTGATGATGACGAATTTACAGAGCAGCCATCTAGTATTAGACTGTGTTTTAGGTCATTACTTGTGGAGGTTTTAGGTCCAATAATTAATACCTCTGTTTTTTCAGAATTTAACAGTAAGAAGTTATTCGCCATCCAGTTTTTAATATCAGCTATGCATTCTGTTAGTTTTTCGAATGGATATGTTTTGCCGGGCTGCGAAGAAATATAGAGCTGAGTATCATCAGCGTAACAATGAAAGCTAACACCATGTTTCCTGATGATATCTCCCAAGGGTAACATGTAAAGCGTAAAAAGTAATGGCCCTAGCACTGAGCCTTGAGGTACTCCATACTGCACTTGCGATCTAAATGATACCTCTTCATTTATTGCCACAAACTGATGACGGTCAGACAAGTACGATTTGAACCATGCCAGTGCACTACCACTAATGCCTACATAATTTTCAAGTCTATTTAAAAGAATGTTGTGGTCAATAGTATCAAATGCGGCACTAAGATCCAGTAGCACTAATAGAGAGATGCAACCACGATCGCTTGACAATAGCAGGTCATTTGTTACTCTAATTAGAGCAGTCTCAGTACTATGATATGGTCTAAAACCTGACTGGAAATCCTCGCAGATACCATTTTTCTCTAAGAAGGAGCATAATTGTGAGGATACTACCTTTTCTAGTATCTTTGACAGAAAAGGGAGATTTGAAATTGGTCTGTAGTTAATTAATTCATAGGGGTCAAGTTGTGGTTTTTTTAATGAGTGGCTTAATAACAGCCATTTTGAAGGTTTTGGGGACATATCCTAATGATAGTGACGAATTAATAATATTCAGAAGAGGATCTATGACTTCTGGAAGTACCTCCTTTAGTAGCTTTGATGGAATAGGGTCTAACATGCATGTTGTAGGTTTAGATGATTTAACAAGTTTATATAATTCTTCCTCTCCTATAATAGAGAATGAATGGAATTGTTCCTCAGGAGATCTACAACGCACTATCTGATGCGATACTGTAGCGGGCGGCTGTATGGTTACAATTTTATCTCTAACAGTGTCTATCTTGGAGGTAAAGTACGTCATAAAGTCATTACTGCTGTGCTTTTGGGAAATGTCTAAACCTGTTGCTGCTATATTTTTAGTTAATTTAACCACAGTATTGAACAAATACCTAGGGTTATGTTTGTTTTCTTCTAAGAGAGATGAAAAGTAATCCGATCTGGCAGTTTTTAATGCTTTCCTATAAGATAAATTACATTCACGCCAAGCAGTACGAAAAACCTCTAGTTTTGTTTTCCTCCAACTGCGTTCCATTTTTCGTGCTTTTCTCTTTAGGGCGCGGGTATGATCGTTATACCACGGTGTTGCACTGTTTTTCTTAATCTTTTTTAGGCGCACTGGAGCAACTGTATCTAAAGTGCTAGAAAAGAGAGAGTCCATAGTTTCTATTACATCAAGTTTTTCTGAGCTATTGGATATGCTGAGGAATTCAGATAAGTCAGGAAGATTACTTACAAAGCAGTCTTTTGTAGTAGAAGTGATGGTTCTACCGTATTTGTAGCAAGGAATTGAATTAACAGTTTTAGCTATCTGGATTATACAAGAGACTAGATAATGATCTGAGATATCATCGCTTTGCTGCAGAATTTCAACGCCATTAACATCAATTCCATGTGACAGTATTAAATCTAGAGTATGATTTTGGCAATGAGTAGGACCTGACACATGTTGTCTAACCCCAATCGAGTTCAAAATATCTATAAATGCTGTTCCTAATGCATCTTTTTCATTATCAACATGGATGTTAAAATCACCCACTATTAAGACTTTATCTGCGGCCAGCACTAATTCGGATAGAAAATCAGCAAATTCTTTAATAAAGTCTGTATGGTGCCCTGGTGGCCTGTATACAGTAGCTAGCACAAACGTCACAGGGGATTTATCATTAGTACTTGTTTCTCTGGATAATGCTATATGAAGCACCATAACTTCAAACGAGTTATAATTGAAGCCCGTTCTCTGAGAGACATTGAGAATACTGCTATAAATAGTAGAAACACCTCCTCCTTTACCTTTTAGACGCGGTTCATGTTTATAACAGTAATCTTGGGGAGTGGACTCGTTTAAAATAATGTAATCGTCTGGTTTTAGCCAGGTTTCTGTCAAACAGAGCACATCTAGGTTATGATCAGTGATCATATCATTTACAAAAAGTGCTTTCGTAGAAAGGGACCTGATATTCAATAAGCCAAGCTTTATCAATTGTTTCTCTGTATTATATATATTTTTTATTTGTTGAACATCAATTAAATTGTTAGTCTTGATTTGATTCAGGCGTTTTTTGTATTTTCTAGCTCGGGGAACAGACACAGTCTCTATAGAGTGATATCTAGGTGAAAGGGTCTCTATGTGCTGAGAATTAACTGATTTCTGTGACGTGAGGCGGCTAGCAGACGGTCGGTTTAGCCAGTCTGTCTGCTTCCTGACCTGGGCCCCAGTGAGTCAAGTGCAAACTCTAAGACTATGTGCCATATTTCTAGATAGAAGAGATGCTCCACATCCGGAGGGATGAAGACCATCTCTTTTCAACAGGTCAGGTCTGCCCCAAAAGCTTGTCCAATTGTCTATGAAACCTATGTTATTTCGCGGGCACCACTTTGACATCCAGCCATGGAGTGACCACAGTCTACTGTGAATCTCGTCACCACGGTAAGCCGGGAGGGGACCAGAGCATATTACAGTGTCTGACATCGTACTTGCAAGATCACACACCTCTTTAACATTATTTTTAGTGATCTCCGACTGGCGAAGTCGAACATCATTAGCGCCGACGTGAATAACAATCTTACTGAATTTACGTTTAGCATTAGCCAGCACTTTTAAATTTGCCAAGATGTCAGGCGCTCTGGCTCCCGGTAAACATTGGACTATGTTGGCTGGTGTCTCTATTTTCACGTTCCGTACAATAGAATCGCCAATTACTAGAGCACTTTCATCAGGTTTCTCAGTGGGTGCTTCACTGAGTGGGGAGAACCTGTTTGATGTTCTGATCGGAACGGAAGAGCGGTGTTTTGACCCGCGACTATGCCGCCTCACAGTCACCCAATTGCCCTGCTGCATGGGCGTTGTTACCGGAACCGAACAATGTACAGGGCTTTCTGAGCTAGTCACATCCAAAACCGTATCTAAGGCCCTCACATTCTTACTATCCTCCATTAAAGTTTGGATGCGTGACTCTAGTTCTGAAATCTTCTCTGTCAGCCTGACTATATTCCTGCATTTATCACATGTATAAGGCTCACTGCTGACAGAGATAGATAAGCTATACATGTGGCAAGCAGTGCAGACTACAATTGTAGGAGAAGAAGCCATTACTCACCGTGATTGTAGAATGATTTCAACTTACCAATGTTGTTAGAGTTCCTGAAGAACAGATCAGGGGGAGAAAAAACGGAACGGAACCGGCTAAAAGAGTACTAAAGATATTAAACACGAGAAAAAATAAATAAAAACGTGAATGGAACGCAGATGGCAAGTTAACCGGCCAGCGCAATGCTAAAAATAGTAAACAAGAGTTAAAAGCGTGAATGGAGTGCGAGCGGCAAATTAACCGGCTATGGAATGCTAACGCGCTGCACTCGTGATTATAGAGTAAGGCGAACAATCGAATTAGTCAGATTAGTTTGATGGATAAGACCAGAAATTAAATTAAGCTATATCTATCAATTTAAAACGGCAGAATTAACAATAAGATAGAGAATCCAGTAGAAAATCCAGTAGAAAAACGAAGCTGCAGAGAGCTAACGTTACAAACAAACAGACCACTCTGCAGCAAGGCAAACAGGAAGCAGGGAAACAGCGAAAACACCACACTGATTGCTCTGGCCCGAACCAGTTGAAACAAACCAAAATGAAGTCATGTGTCATGAACATCCACCTCACCCGTTGGCCAGATCGTGTCATTGAACCACTGAACTATAATAGAGAATTATATAAATCAGTGTGTTGAACGTATTTTCTAAACTGTTAGGGGCCAACGTGGTCGTGACGCGCACGTTTTTTCCATTCGCGATCGCGTCGCATCAAGATAAAAACCTCGCAACTTTTCAGAATGCTGCAAGCGCACCGCAGGTCATGTGACATAAACCAACCAATCAGCTTCATCCTTTCCCTTAATAACATTGAAAGCATTGACAATTTGGAGAAACAGCTTATCATAGCTGTACTGGCGTTTTCCATGAGTTTTTAGGCGCGACATGTGAATGGCCCCTTAAACAATGAGAAAGATTGTGATGTTCTTGTGAGTTTTCAGAAGTTGGGACCTATATGATCATCATACCAAATTTATGAGGCTCCACACCTCCTCACAACTCATGTACATGTAGGCAAAAACACAAACTTCTACGGAGAGTAATATGTTGTATTTGATCAGGGCCGCGCGGCTGAGATTAGTTTGTTCTGCACTATCAGTTAGCGCTAGTAAACACGTCCTCCCTGCTTTGTCAAGTGGGCTTTGTCACGACTACTTTCACGTTGTTTCGTCCCAAATTTGAGTTGTTTGGCTTCCCATAGATCCACCGTCTGGGCTGGATACGGACTGTATCTGGGTGCCTATGGTGACCTCAGAATAAGAACGAAACAGACTAGTATTAGCATAGATGCCATTCTTTTTGTGATGCA
Source organism: Garra rufa (assembly GCF_049309525.1). NCBI lineage: Eukaryota > Metazoa > Chordata > Actinopteri > Cypriniformes > Cyprinidae > Garra > Garra rufa. The sequence goes on from NC_133362.1 coordinate 43,690,507, forward strand.
GCAAGTACATCTGTGTTCCCGGTTCCAGTTGACCTAATTAATGCAGCCTAATAATCCTTTAGCGGATTTGAATTAGAAATGTGTTAGTGTGTTATGAGTAAAACAGGTTAAAGAAATATGTCTTTAATCTATGATTTAAACTGACAACTGAGTGTGTCTGCCTCCCGAACAATATTAGTTAGATTGTTTCCAGAGAATTATCACCTCTGTTTTCTCAGAATTTTGCAGTAGGAAAATTACTAGTCGTCATCCAGTTTTGTTTTTTTAATATCAACTATGCATTCCGTTGGTCATTTGTAACTAATGAGTCCATGTCGATGTGCAGTACACAGCGTAGCCTACACCTTACTACACAGTCTACGGCGTAGCTATGGTGTAGGTTCGACGTAGAAATATACATAAGCCTTGACAGAGGAACTGTTCACTGGTGATGTCGAGCCGCATCAGACCGTCACATTCAACAAATTCAGAATCTTTAACTCCGTTTATTATTTCTGAATAGATTCATATATATGGTTAAGGCGACTGGTGTCATGGTTTGTTGGCATCTCCTTGTGGTCCTGGTTGGTATTACACCTTGACTTGTAGTTATAGAAAATTCCTACATTTTTTGCTGTTGCACTGTATACATAAATTGTGAATTATTAAAATAAAATAAAAAAATGTTGTAATTGATCTTGAAAAAGCTTGCAGGCAATGTAGTTTTGTGGGAATTATCTTGAACTTGTCTTGAAACAATTATCTTTATTTAAAAGGTTTAAAGTCTTAATAATGTGGAGTTTTGGTTACTTGCCGCTGTTGCCTCTGGCTTGCTTAGTTGGGGACACTTTCCTGGGATATCGTATACTATTTGAACTGAACTGGATGATGATATCATTGAACTGCCTTTAACTGAAAATTTATTATCTACAATAATGCGTTACTTACACACTATTGTGCTGTTTAAATACTGTGCAGTTGCTTTGACACAATCTGTATTGTTAAAAGCGCTATATAAATAAAGATAAATAAATAAATACTTTTCCTTTTGTTTATACTGGGAAAAATCATACTGGGATGTATGCTAAAATTGTTTGATGTTGTGCCCTACCTAGAAACATTTCCATCAGCCTCCACTGATAGCTACAATTAGCATCAAGCTTGTAAGATTAATACTTTTACTCAAAACTCACTTTAAAGCACCAGTGTTTGCATCTGGTCAAACTTATTTAACATAGTAGTTTGGTCCTCCGTACCGGGTATTCGATTAAAGCACTGTACAAGACTAAATTCACATGCACAGTAACTGAAATGTTAAACTCTAGGGGGAGGGGGAAGGGAAGTCTCAATAAACTGTTGAACTGATATGCAATACACTAGGTGTTGTGCAAACACAATATCTTTAGTTTTTTGCACTGTTATAAACCTTTGCTTGCAAAAATTATATTTAGTAATATATTAGTAATGTAGGTTTTAATTTAATATAAAATATGGTTTTGCTCTATCAAATCTAGTATGTATTAATATAGTCGTGAATTGATTCAATAAGCTTGATTATTGGCTATTAAAACTCATTTTTCTATTTGAAAAAGCAGTAAACACCAGAGGGTTTCTCATATTGATTTTGCACTCTTGACAGAAATTAGGAAATAAATAGTTTTCACAAATAGTGGCCAAAGAAGCCTAAAGAAGTCCTAAATACTTTTGATTAATACAAAAAAATTAAAAATAGAATATTTGTATGTACAGCTGTGGTATATAAATGGAACAGAATGGAGTATAATTTACAAGGAATGGAATGATGGAAAATTAAACGGAAGATGTAGGGTAGTTTTAAGTAAATAAATGTGGTATTGCACATATTTTTATTGATTGATAGGGGTAAGTTTAACTGTTCATGAAGTAGATTGCCTGGGGGAAGAAACTTTTTTTTTTTTTTTTGCCTGGCTGTCCTGCTGTTTGGTGCTCTTTAGTTCAAAAAGGTGATTGATTTGGATGTAGAGATCCAGAGTGATTTTCTGAGCCCTTTTCCCCACTCTGGATATATATAATTCTTAAAGGGTGGGGAGGGAGCACCAAAAATCAGCAGTCTTAACCGTCCTCTGTAGTCTTCTATGCAGTCCTAATGCATGTTCAGTTGGCAGTTTGTCGTTGTCTAAATCCGAAGACCCTAACGTCTTTTCCTCTTTGCTCCTCCTTAATGGAAGTATAGTTTTACTATTGCTCACCCATTTGATGCCATACTCAAAAGCTCTTATGAATGGTCTGTACTTTAGATTGTCACCATCAAAGATTGGTGCAAAATCTCAATAAAACAAAGCATTGCAAAGATATAAGGTAGATTGGCGCTTTTACATGGAGTCAGACCGAGAGGTCAAAGACTGTCGCTACCTTGTTCCGGCCACACCCTCAAGTGAACTTGTGGGTCTTTTATCCTAGAGGCCTTGCATTTTCAACTTGGCCATTAGATGGGATCAACTCGGATAACACATAGAAATAACAAAAATTTTTACTTTTTTGTTTGTTTGTTTCCTACACTGTTAGGCCAGGAACAATGTTCCCATTATAGGATTATTTTGTAAATTTAGTTTTTGTTTTAATTAGTATAATTTTAATCAATTTTAATTGCATTTTATGAATTAAAACACTTAAGTACTTTATCACAAAAACATTAAATAATCATAGTCGTAACACAACGCAGTATTATGTAATAATTTAATACATTTTATTAGCATTTGCAATGACACAAATTTATAGTGCAATAGAAGAATACATTTATTTATTGCTGCCAGCTGTGTCTCTAGGAACTTGTAGGGTCGTCTTGTAGCCTTAAAAAATGTAATAACATTTTTTACTTGTATTCTCCACTTTTAACCTTTGTGGTTGAAACTTTAAAAGTGCTTTCTGAATAGGTGTAAGTAATTATAAATAGTGCAGGCCTGGATAATACAGTAAACCAACTTTTTTGTGCTTTTTAAAACAAGCATGTAAGCTATACATGGGTTTAGGAAGTAAGATGAAGTAAAATAAATACAGTAGCATAAGATAACCAATGTAACTGTTCTCTCAGGCATTGAGCTCAAATGGACTTTCATAGCAAATTGGAATTTCATAGCAATTTTGGCATGTAAACGTTGGCATGTTTGGCAAGTTGTTTCCAGTATGTGCTGAACATAATTTTGTGAAACTGCTTAGACAGTTAATTTATAAAAATAGATATAGATGTATATAGAGTCTTTATGAAGCATTAAAACATGACAGTCTATAGCAAGGGCTATACGGCATCTTTCAAAGTTTATTTTCCTCAAAGTAAAATGTCTGTCAAAAGTGAAATTAGAAAAAAAATACATATTGTAATAATAAATGATAATGTTAAAAATGTAAACAAGCACATAAAGCACTCTTTTAGTCTTAAGAACCTTTTTGTGCCAGAAATGTTCTTTCTTCATATGTTGTGCATTTTTGCCATTAGGGGTTACTTAAAATAACGAGTAAGGAATCCTACACTATGAGAAAAGTCTGTAAAAAATAATGCCCAATGTTTTATTTTTGTTAATATGAGGGAGTTTATATGACTGTTATTTATTTTTCACAGGGGTTTTATTCTTATTTTAAATTATGCATTGTATTTATTGTTTTAGGGTTAAGGGAAATGTCTGTCAACGTAACTTATGAAGTCAGCACTTGTTTTCAACGAATTAACATTGGCATTTGTTATGTCTTTGCAACGTCTGAGAAGTGAAATACCGTTTTTGCTTGATTCTCGGTGATGGTTTGCGCTTACGTTTAAATTCTGCCCGAACAATGTATGTGTGTGCTCTTATTATTTTGTGGACAAACCCTTCCAAACTTCACCCGACCGGTAGCTGTAATGAACACCCATCTGTTTTCAATGTAACTAGCCTCAGGCCATTTCCTATCATCTTATCTTCCCACTCATTAAACTTTGACAGGAGAGACACCGATAAAAGACATTGTGACATTAAGTAATGGAACTATGAAGTGAAAAATTTCATATTTTATATAATGTAAAATAATATCTTCATTTGTTTTTTAAAGATTAATAAAAATGTCCTAAGAATTTGGAATGACATGAGGGTGAGTAAATTATGATCATTTTAATTTGTTGCAACATGAGGTTTAAGAAATGCTATGAAGTCTGGTCATCTGTCAACAAATACCCACAGTAAATAAATCTACAAGAAGGTCCAAAGCACTTAACCATGTGTAAACAACAGCTTTACAGTGTAAAGAATGTCCTCAGCATTATGCATTTAAATCACTCTTGTACCATAGTTACATTGACAATATATCAATTTCTGTAAATAATTTGGTATTTACAATATATTAATTACAAATAAAATAAGCACACTAAGAAAATAATGGTTGATTCTGCTTATCTATATGAAGAATTTAGAAATCCTGTGAAGCATCATAGTACTTCAGTTTACAGCAGTTAGTCTTCAATAAGTATTTATACTTCCATTTCAACAAAACTTGTCCATCGATGAAGCTCCATTTTAATGTGTTGTAGGTCATGTATTCGTGTTGAGTTACGTAGCTATTTAACACTTAATATTCACTAATAACACTAAAATCTTCTAAGTAAAAGTCCTGTGTCAGAGGTGCATGAAGATAAATCCACCATTTTTTTTTTTCATTACAGGATAGGAAAGTAGTGACATCAGTAGTTATTGTGCCTTAGAACTAGAGGCTCAGAAGTTTGATGGTCTTATCATCATAGTGGTGGCCTTTAGTGAATACGCAGAGCCTTTCCAATAGTACCATTTGATACCATTGAACCGATTGGTGTTCTGCCCTTGCTGGTAGTATACACCATTGAGATTAGATGGTCCACAGGCGTCAAACCACCAACCTAAATTATACAACAAAAATATAATCTTAGGTTAGGTAAACATTTTCAGGCTCACAAACATTGCCTACATTGATATCAATTTCAGTTTAATGAGAATCTCCTACTTGTGTGCCTACTTGTCTACTTGTGTGTGTGTGTGTGTGTGTGTGTGTGTGTGTGTGTGTGTGTGTGTGTGTGTGTGTGTGTGTGTGTGCGCGCACATCTCCATAAATTAGAATGTCGTGGAAAAAATCATTTATTTCAGTAATTCAACTCAAATTGTAAAACTTGTGTATTAGATAAATTCAGTGCACACAGACTGAGGTAGTTTAAGTCTTGGTTCTTGGTTGTGATGATTTGGCTCACATTTAAATAAAACCCACCAATTCATTATCTCAAATTAGAATATGGTGACATGCCAATCAGCTAGTCAACTCAAAACACCTCCAAAGGTTTCCTGAGCCTTCAAAATGGTCTCTTGGTTTACTAGCCTACACAGTCATGGCCAGGACAGAAATTATCTGACAGTTGTCCAGAAGTCAATCATTGACATCATTCACAAGGAAGGTAAGCCACAAACATTCATTGCCAAAGAAAGCTGGCTGTTTACAGAGTGCTGTATCCAAGCATGTTAACAGAAAGAAAATAAACAACCAACCGAGAGAACCACAGCAGTGAGAGGCTTGTCAAGCAAAACCGATTAAAGAATTTGGGTGAACTTCACAAGGAATGGACTGAGGCTGGGGTAAAGACATCAAGAGCCACCACACACAGACGTGGCAAGGTATTTGGCTACAGTTGTTGTGTTCCTCTTGTTAAGCCACTCCTGAATCACAGACAACATCAGAGGTGTCTTACCTGGGCTAAGAAGAAGAAATGGACTGTTGCCCAGTGGTCCAAAGTCCTCTTTTCAGATGAGAGCAATTTTTGTATTTAATTTGGAAACCAAGGTCCTAGAGTCTGGAGGAAGGGTGGAGAAGCTCATAGCCCAAGTTGCTTGAAGTCCAGTGTTAAGTTTCCACAGTCTGTGATGATTTAGGGTGCAATGTCATCTGCTGGTGTTGGTCCACTGTGTTTTTTTTTTTAAAAACCAAAGTCACTGCACCTGTTTACCAAGAATATTTTAGAGCACTTCATGCTTCCTTCTGCTGACCATCTTTTTAAAGATGCTGATTTCATTTTCCAGCAGGATTTGGCACCTGCCCACACTGCCAAAAGTACCAAAAGTTGATTAAATGACCATGGTGTTGGTGTGCTTGACTGGCCAGCAAACTCACCAGACCAGAACCCTATAGAGAATCTATGGGGTATCGTCAAGAGGAAAAGGAGAAACAAGAGACCAAAAAATGCAGGCCAACAATTCACCCCAAAAAATTTTTTATTGGTCTTATGAAGTATTCTAATTTGTTGAGATGAATTGGTGGGTTTTTGTTAAGTGTGAGCAAAATCATCACGATTAAAAGAGCCAAAGACTTAAACTACTTTAGTCTATGTGCATTGAATTTATTTAATACACGAGTTTCACAATTTGAGTTGAATTACTAAAATAAATAAACTTTTCCATGAAATTCTAATTTATTGAGATGCGCCTGTACATACAAGGACAAATTCCTGGGGGGAGTGCCAAGTACCAAGTTTAAAAAATAAGAAGGGAACTGTGACACTAACCCAATGCATTGGAAAAAAAAAACTTTATGAAATATACAGTACAATAGTGATTTGGTAAGTTATCTGTTAAGCTAATAAGCTCTTACCTCCTGAAAGCATTTGTGAGCATTTGCAAACACATTTGTCATTGTCTACGTCTTTTGTGCTGAAATCACTTCCTGGCTGTCCCATGCTACTGGTTTTCCCTGCTGTTCCACTGTAACCGTTGAGGTGTATCCTATAAAAATTGGAAATTTAGACACACACACACACACACACACACACACACACACATATATATATATATATATATATATATAGTACATTATAAAATTATAAATCTTACTTAGTTGATTATATGTTCTTTCTACATTTTATAAATAAGACAAGACAAAATCAACAACTAAAATGTGGAAAAAAAAAAACTTTTAAATTCTCAGTCTTTGTAAGTTATTGCACTTTCCCTGTAGTTGGGTTACATTGAAATTTGCAATAGATTACATACTTAGTAAGTACATTTTCTTGGTCTGTCAATTCAAAGATTTAAATCAAACATTAACTTGAACTGTGACATACATAGACGGTATTTTAAAACATTCTAGACTTGCCAGACATGAAGGATGTTCCCAAAGTTGTATGCGGCTAAAGTTTCACACTAAATAATGTCTGTCATTAGCCTCTGGCTAATCTGTTTTCTCACCAGTGATTGATTTAGAGGTTTAGAATAAATAAAACTAGGCAGAGATATACAGTTGTGTTCAAAATAATAGCAGTCCAACATCGCCAACCAGATCAATCACTGTGTTTGGTAGAAATTGTATTTCTACATGACTAAAAACTTAACTAGTAGTTGTACTAGAGTAATGGAAAACTAACAGACCCAACAGATGTGTCTCGTCTCGTGAGATAAGTGTCTCGTCACACCCCTAGTATATGGTTTTCTGAGCACACACACAAAGCATGTGCACTCACTCTCTTTCACGCCAGCTGCCAAAAACACACTATGTTAATTAATAAACACAAACTTAACTATAAACACTAGGTATTGTCTGTAACCGTAAACCGGTGGTAAAGAAATGTGACTCTGTTGAAAGGACTTGTGAAACAGCATCTCTTGAACAACACACTACTATACACACTATTGTAGTAGTTGTGACGCTAATGTTCTTGGAAGAAAACTCGGAACGGATTAAAGGTGTTTGGGGAGTTCAGGAACAGTGCTTGCTGATACAGAGAATTACTCCCTTTAGAGTGAACTTTGTGCTTTGTAATGTTGTAAATCTTTTTCATGCACAAACAGCAACATTACGCAGCAAAGGAAGTTAAAAGCCTAAAGCGTGATAGGACCCCTTAAGGGAGCCTAATAAGTGAGATAAATACTGCTTTACCTCGGTTTTGTTATGGTTCGGTACTGTTTTGGAGCAGCAGGGAAAAATTGTTGTTGTTGTTGTTGTACTTACTAGTAAAGTGGTTTACTTAATATTGCTTTTTTTTTAATAAATTCAATTAGAATTTTTGTTTTTTTTAGAAAACTTCTGCACTTAATTTCTCGAGCTGTGAACACTGATGACATGCCTGAGGTAAATAAAATGCTACATTACATTTTGTTTACAAATTGTTTATTGATGTCTTTTCGTGGTTAAAATACTGTTTGAGCGATTACAGGAGGCATGAAATGTTCATTCATGTTTATTTCACGTTAAAATCAGTAGTAAAGAGGAAGGGATGACCACGCTCATTTGCACGCCGTGCTGCTTTTTGAACTGAGGCTTTTATACAGTGATCTGTCTCGCCACATTAAAGAGCACAAAAACGGCATTAATTGTTTGATTTTCTTTAAAAAAAATTGACATAATTCAGAAGGTGAGACTTATTTTTTAGTTTCTTATTAAAAGTAACAAGAAAAAAGTTTCCAATTAAGTTACCATTGCTGATAAAAGAAACATGGTTAAACCAGTGCTGTGTTTGTTCGGTACAAATACGTCTACCATTACACCCTTAAGATATAATTAATTTATTACCAAAATGTTTTGATTTAATAGTTTGATCATATTAAAGTGGACTGTTTTATCCTCATCACATCATTAATTTAGCAACATGCTAATACCAATGAAATCCAACCTCCCATGCAATTGGATTGGTAAAAGTGGTTCAGGGGAACTATGTTGTTTCATGTTTTTCATGTTACATAGGCCGTAACTATTTTCAGAAGGAAAAATATTTTCTTTGGAGTTGTGACAGTTGTGTGCCAGCCCTTCAGAGATTTTATGGCAGAATGAACGGCATGTTAACATGGGTGTGTACCGAATCAGCTGCTTGCTTGTTGTTTCCGACTGTTGTATTTAAAATATGACAGCATACTGATAGCAGACTTTATAGAGTCAAACCAAAAAAAGATTATTAAAAATTAAATTAAATTAAGATATTCTAAAATGGTCAATATACATACACACACACCCACGACCACACATCAATTATGTGAATATAAATTATAAATATGTGAAATATAAATATGTGAGTATAAAAAAGCACAGGGTAATTCTTCACCTGTAATTCTGCTTCTCTCCATCAAGTAAGAACTGCTCATATTTTGAAAAGGCTGTATTCCCCTCCCAGTCTATCAGATCTATCCTGAGCACATATTGTTTTTCTTGTGTCAACTTGGAGATTATTTCATTCCCCAACCAGTGTTCGCCTGAGATGTCTCCAAACCCCTGAAGTGGAAATATAGAAAGTACATGTTTCATAGTGAAACACATTTATCAGGTGAAAATGAGGATATAAACACCATTAAATTCCTACCATTGTGTAATTTTTCCACGTTTGATGAAAATCAACAAGGCCATTGAAGCGCTTCTGTATTACTGTCCATCCACCTCCATCTGTCTCCATGTCACAATAGGCCTAGGAACAGAAATACATACATTTCTGTAAATTGAAATCATTCATGTCCTTCTGTATAAACACTCATGTCCTTCTGTATAAACACTCATGTCATGCTTTTTTTCAGGATTTAACAGAAATCTCTTTGGTCACCTGCTCAGATGAATAAGTAGTAAAAAAGGAGGTAAAATTCATAGGAAATGGCTCTCTGTGCGAAAGCATGTTTAGAATTTCAGCATTAGGGACACTCTTAAAGGAATAGTTCACCTTAAAATGAAAACTCTCATTTAGTCACCCTTATGTCTTTCAAAACACGTATCATTTTCATCCTTTTTATAAAACACAAGATATTAGGCAGATGTCCATACTTTTCTATTTCATACAAATAGAAAAAAACAATGGCAGAACCAATGGCATTTTTAATATTTTTAATTAAGCAATTGGTAATATTCTTTAAGTTACCTTGAACTGCTGTTTTGTATCGGATATGGTCATTGAGTAGACCCCGCTTTCCTTGTTCCCTAAATTGAAGACTTCAGCACAGTCATTGTACTGATCTGGGTTGTCCTGCATCATTGAATTGCTTCCTGATAAAAGAAATGTATTTTTGAGCCATACTGGATGGTATGCCAGGAGCTGGATTTACTACATGGCTATGTAATGTTTAAACAGTTTTGGTACAAAAACTGGTGTATGGATTCATACAATTTAAATTGTGGTCACACTGCCCTCCCCTACTTACCGTTTTTGTATATATTTCACAAGATTACTATCAAGTTTTAAGAATGTATTTTCATGATCACTAGTGCCTTATTAGATTTTTACTGAAACTGTTTGACTGTGACCAAGAATATTATGTTTATTGTACTCCGGTGATGATTATCTTTTTATGTGTCTCTGACTAACAGTTGAACTTTTTCCCCAAACATTTGAACAGCTGCTGGTGAGCTGGCATAATATTGTTTTGGGTGTTTATTTTGCCCTAGGTCCCATGTGCAAAAACATTTGAAATGCTGATGCAAGCGGATGGTCACTTACCCACAGACATTGTGTGGATTAGGTTGTTGACAGTATTTGTCAGTTCTTGCTGCTGCTGCTTCATTGCAGAGTTATCGGTGGAGGTGCGGAGCAGTTGTTGCTCCATCTCTTTCATGATGTCAGTTTGCTTTTCCACCAGCTTTTTGAGCTGTTCCTTTTCCACTTTGAGGTTTTCTAGCTCTGTATTTTTCTTTCCTTCTATGTTCTCCAATCGTTTCTCCAGAACACTAACAGGAACCAAGAGAACAGTCTTTGTTTGTGAAATAAATGGATATTTACATACTTAAAGCTTAAATAAATTAAATTTAAAGAATTTGTAGAGGCAAAGTGTAGTGGTGGATTTTAAGTAGTCCAATTAATAGTTTACCTGTTTTTTTCATTCAGTTTGTTGATTTCATTTATCTGCTGTAGAATTTCTTTTTCCAGTTTGCTGGTTGAAATTGAGTTCTCAAGAAGCTGACGTTCAAGTCGAGTTGTTTGGTTGATAACCTAAAGATGAAAATGAACATTGTGTTTTCCACAGAAAATATCTTAGATAAGACTGCAAATCATGAGTATTTCCATGTTCACTTGCTGGCAATGAATCACTTAATGAAGGAATTTTGTACTTCCCTTCCGAAGGGAACTCTCACTGCGTCCTCTAGAGGGCGCTTTTGGGGAACGCTGCAGCGTGCCTCGAGTCTGAAGAATGCATAGAAAAACTACATGAAATGGCCGGCGCCAGCGTATGACGTCACCGCGGCGCGTCAGTCGCTGCCGTTGCGTCACTACCGGGCGACCATAACATAAAGAGGCGCCCGTGCAACACAATACATCTTCGCTGTCTTCAGCTTTCCCGGTTTGGATGTGCATGGGAAGAAACGGTAAGAATCCTTTCTTTGAACTACTATCATGGCAAGCACTAGCAAGTCGTTTAAACGGTGTGTTCATCCGTGTCCGCGTTATTTGACACCTGATGACACACATGATCTTTGCGATATTCTGTTTGGGCTAAGAGCACACACGCGATGTCCTTGAGGGGGCATTGTGTATACATTATGAGCGCTTCTCTATGAAGAAGCTCCGGTCTCGTCTGTCTCTCTTTCTGAGGAAAGATGAGCGTCCACTTGCCCCTCGCGGTTCGGGTCCTGCCGTTGCCGAGGCACGGAGGAAACTGAGCTCGTGGGGCTCGCAAGTGGAACTGGCTGACGATCTTGAGAGGGGTCTCTCTCTCTCGCCAGCCGGAGACGACGACAGGCTCCTAGCTGATGATGGTGCGTTATCGCTGACGTCATCAGATCCAGGAGCAAGTGCTCTTTTGGGTTCCACCCAAGAAGAGCAGGAAATGCTAGAGATGGATGAAGACGCTGAGGCTGAATCCTCTCTACCTTCCTGCCCTGCATATGAAGAGCTGCCAGAGGTTATGGACCGCACCACGGCCAGGCTTGTCCTGCTGTGGAAGCGGGCTAGAAAGATAGCGCCGCGGGGTCGCCTTGACGAGCGATATCTTTTCAGGCCATAACCATCCAGCTCTGGTGAGTCTCCCATTCCTTCCCGATCTTCATACTGAAATCGAGAGGGTCTGGAAAAAGCCGTACGCGGCGCGCATTCATAGTTCGTCCATTGCGAACTATGCTAGTATCGAGGGTTTGCGCGACCACGGCTATGAGAGGACGCCCCTTGTGGAAGAGATGCTATCTCTCCACAGGGCGGGCTTTCTCTCTCAAGACTCCCTCTCTGCCTTCTCCGGCCCTGCTGAACGGCAGAGCGTATGCAGCAGCAGGTCAGGCGGTGGGTGCACTGCACACCATGGCAGTGCTCCAAGCCTACCCAGCCGATCTGCTGAAAAATCCTTTATCCCTCGAAGGTCCAGGTCTCAGCCCGAACACCACAGGGGTCCTGCTCCACCTCCTTCTGAGGAACGGAGGTAGGTGCAGAAGGCTAGTGTTGCATCCCGCGCTCCTCCCCCGCCTGCGAGCAGGTCTAGGAGGCGTCGCGGATCGAGAGGTGACAGACAGGATTTCAGGGAAGTCATCCAAGCGAGACAAAATTCTCGCAGGGGTCAGAGTAATACCTCTCCTTCCCTCGGTCCAGTCGGGTCGCCATATTAATTCCCCTGTCTCCATTTAAGCTTCCTGCACTCCCCGGACCCATGATGTCCTTTGGGGGTTCTACCTGTATAGAACCCTAATTTTCGGACGGTCTGGAATCAGGCGGTCTCTGAAAAAAAAAAAAAAAAAAACCCGCCTCTTTCTATGAAACAGGATGCTTTTAAATGGGTGGATGAGGGAATGGGTGAGTATGATCCATTTTTTACGTGAAGGAACTTCATACTGTCTCAGACCTGTGTATGTTTTTCTCTATTCACAGAAGAAATACGACGAGTCTACGGCAGACGCCCCCTCTGATCCTATGGATTAAGGTTACGGCAGTGTTTGCCCTCTCCACTCCACAGGCTGTGCGGTAAACCAACCCTTACAGCATATATTACACATAGGACCTCTGTCCTCTTCAAGGTAAGCTCCATAAGTTTTTCTTAGGTTTGCCCTTGGTATGTTTATGCTGTCCTTTGCAGGCCTAGTGTAGACTTATGTCCTGTTGAGACAGGAGCATAACTCCCTAGTTACGCCCCCCTTATGGCTGGATAGGCGTGTTGCCTGCAGGGTTTGGGTTGCGTGTTGTGTTTTTCCCTCAGAAAAGGAATGTGGAAACATCTCAACGGAGCACCCCTCCCTTCCGGTTGTATGGTGGTGTCCGTCTACACAACACTCGTTCCAGCACAATCGGGCTTCCCCCTTCAGTGGTTAAACGAGCAAAAGGAAATTTTTCCTTTCTCCCTAGGTAAGCATCTTAAGATATTTATATTTAAGATTGCACTAGTATGTTTAACTCTGTTGCAGACGGCCTGCGTGCGAGGATCTGCTTCGTGTCCTCTCCTAAATACGGTTTCTATGGAAACTGAGTGTCTACACCTGTTGAGACAGGTGTTCACTTACATAGGAGTACCAGCAGTCCGGAGTGCTCGCTGCGGACTCGGAGCAGGTTTGGTTGCTCCCTTTTCTGCGGAAAAGGTTTTTTATTTGAGCACCACCTGGTGACACGCTTTCCAGCTGGGGTCTTGATTCTCGGTGTGCGCTCCCCTTTCTGAGGAAAGGGTTTTTATCTGAGCGCTACTTTGAGACTCTCTTCAAGTCGCCTCATTCTAAGCCTGAGGGCTGAAGCAGCACTTGATGTAGGATCTACACCCAGGCTGTCGAATGTCTCCCCTACAGAGGGTTTGAGCATCCTTCGGTGTTTAACACCTTAGAAAGCCGTCACTTTAGGATCGATTCTCGCTCCCCAGGCCTAGTTCCACTTCCCTTTCTGAGGAAAGGTTTACGAAGTGTCTGAACTAGGAAGCTGCCCTTATTCATTTCGGAGCTTCCCAGAAACTTTCAAGGCAAACAGTGCTCCCCTTTCTGAGGAATGGGTTTGTTAAGGTTAAGAGCTCACGTTCCTCCCTGTGCGCAGGATTGCTGGAACGGACCTGAGCTCCCCTAATCCAGGGTTTCCTTCAGAGCAACTTCCCAGGACTGAGTGCTCCCCCTTCTGAGGAATGGGTTTGTTAAGGTTAAGAGCTCACGTTCCTCCCTGTGCGCAGGATTGCTGGAACGGACCTGAGCTCCCCTAATCCAGGGTTTCCTTCAGAGCAACTTCCCAGGACTGAGTGCTCCCCCTTCTGAGGAATGGGTTTGTTAAGGTTAAGAGCTCACGTTCCTCCCTGTGCGCAGGATTGCTGGAACGGACCTGAGCTCCCCTAATTCAGGGTTTCCTTCAGAGCAACTTCCCAGGACTGAATGCTTCCTCCCTCCTGAGGGTAGGAATCTACCAGGGACAGACCTTTGAGAGTTATGGACCTGCTACAAGGATGTTGGCGTGCCCCCTTTCCAGGGTTCACTTATAAGAGCACCACTCCTTGGTGGCCAAGTTCTCCTCCCTGTTTCCCAGGGTAGGAGCTTGACCTTCATGCTTCAGGTTTCTACTCTCCAGCCTTTATTCTGGATGTATGCTCCCCTCTATGAAGGGTAACAGTGAGAGCATTCGCTCCTGTTCGGTTGTGCAGCTCCCCTTCTGGGAAGGGTCTTCTATGAGCGCCAACCCACCTTCGTGAGATTGCCAGACCTTCATACAGGTCGCGTGGACCGGGCTGTGCACGCTTCCCCTTTTCATTAAGGGTTCCCTAAAAGACAGCAGTGCCCCCTTCTGGAGAAGCGATCCTCCCTGTGGATCAGGGTCAGGATTTTTGTCCTCTACTGTCGTCCACTATTGCAGGATGGTCTCAGCTCCATGTTCTTCTCTGTTGACAGATAGCTTGCGAGCTTCTGTCCAGGGGAGGGTTAGTGTGGCAATCCCCTCACCTTCAGGGTTATCCCCTTTCCGTCTCTTCAGACGGCATGGAGCTGATAGTGAAACCCTCTGGGAAAACACTCTCCTTAAATCCGATCATGTCGGTAAGCGTCCCACGCTATGCCTGGGCGTCTTCCAGTTAAAACCACAAGTGTGGTAAGTGCACACACACCTGGGGCACTTCTATAAAATCCACGTGTTGGTAGGTTCCCACCAAGTTTGGGTTCCTCTTTTAAATCCCTTTTTGGTATGGGTCACACGTTTTGCCTTGTTCCCATCTATTGGAGTCGGCTCACAACCCCGGTTCCCTGGGTTCGACTCCTTTGTTATCTTAGCTGATGTCTGCTGACCATCCACTATTAGGGCGCGCCACTACTAGGAAAGGAAAGGAAAGGAAAGGGGGTGAGTGAGGCCAAGTATGGTGACCCATACAAGGAATTTGTGCTCTGCATTTAACCCATCCAAGTGCACACACACAGTAGTGAACTCACACACACAGTGAACACACACCCGGAGCAGTGGGCAGCCATTGCTGCGGCGCCCGGGGAGCAGTTGGGGGATCGGTGCCTTGCTCAAGGGACTCACCTCAGTCGTGGTATTGAGGGTGGAGAGAGTACTGTACATTCACTCCCCCCACCTACAATCCCTGCCGGACCTGAGACTCGAACCTGCAACCTTTGGGTTACAAGTCCGAATCTCTAACCATTAGGCCACGGCTGCCCCTAGTAGTGGCCCTTTGAACGGACCCAGGACAGGTTTCTGCCCTCATATGGGAGCCAGTTCCTGAGGGAACTAGGCCCTATGTTGCGGTAGTTTCTGGTTCTGACAAGTCTAAGTTTCCATCGAAGTTTAGCCGTTTCCCTCAGAAGGAATTACTATAATTCCAAGCCTGAGCTGTGCCCTGGGTTCTACCCAGTCTGGTAAGTGGGTAACAGGTCAGGCCTCTGGCCGGGAGGGGTAACGTTTTGACAGCCGTCACCACGTCCTAGTAGGGGCAATTCCTCTCAGAATTGTTGCTTAGTGCTCGCTGGCTTAGCATGCACTCCCCTCAGCATGGCAGTGTTGGTATACCGTTCCCCAAAAGCGCCCTCTAGAGGACGCAGTGAGAGTTCCCTTCGGAAGGGAACGTCTCAGGTTACGTATGTAACCCTAGTTCCCTGAGAATAGGGAACGAGACACTGCGTCCTCTAGGCTTCTTCGCCATGCTTCGGACGATAAAGCTTCAGACTTTGAAGATGTATTGTGTTGCACGGGCGCCTCTTTATGTTATGGTCGCCCGGTAGTGACGCAACGGCAGCGACTGACGCGCCGCGGTGACGTCATACGCTGGCGCCGGCCATTTCATGTAGTTTTTCTATGCATTCTTCAGACTCGAGGCACGCTGCAGCGTTCCCCAAAAGCGCCCTCTAGAGGACGCAGTGTCTCGTTCCCTATTCTCAGGGAACTAGGGTTACATACGTAACCTGAGACGTTTTTCAGCTGTTGTGATCCACCATGTTGTGGTGTTCCACTCATATTTTAACTCTAAAGCCATCATCAAAACAATTTTGCAGTTCTCCACAACATTTTGTAGAGTAACATTGTCTTATCTCATTTATGTCTTTAAGAATCACATTTGCACTCCTTTGAGACTTTTGAGCAACCTGTACTAAAAGCCTAGCTGTTCTAACTCTAATATTCTCATCATTTCCATTTTACACTCATATTAAAGGGGTCCTATTATGCTCTTTTACAAAGTCTTTATTTTATTTTGGCGCTGCACTAGTACATGCTCTCATGCTTGGTGGTTCGAAAAAATGCATTATTTTTTTGATAAAGGACTGCCTTCTGAAAAATGAAATGTGTTGTGTGGTAGATTAAAGTGATTCTTACGTTTTAAATATGGCTATTTTTCTTACAAAAACACGTCGGATCGCTAAAGGAGGCTTTTACTGACCCCCCCTGGAGCCATGTGAGGCACTTTTTTTATTATGGATCGACTTGTTTTCAACTGATGGAGAGAAACAATTGTCTATGCCGTTCTAAAGGTTGGGAGTGCCAGGATTATTTTTAATATAACTCCGATTACATTCGCCTGAAAGAAGGAAGTCATATACACCTAGGATGCATGTAAATAATACGCTTGTCACTATGTGCAGGAGGACGAGGAGTAGGAGGGAAACTCAAGGAAGCCAGGAGTAAACAAAACACGTATTTATTAATAAAGAACCAAAAACCAGGAGATTAACAACAAGATGGAACTATTACAACAAAACAAAACCGAGGAGCAAACAAACACATCGAAACTTCATCACCGGACAAAGGGAGTGAGGCACAAAGGACTATAAATACACTGACAAAGGGGAGTGGCAACTAAACGAGCTAGCAAGGGGAAGTATAAATATTGGCAAGACTAGACCAACTAATACTAAACAAAAGGGGGAGACAAAGGAACAAACCAATTAAACTAGAAACACAGGGGGGAAAACACTAGGAAAAACAGAACAAAACAGGACACAATACTGGCAACGCTACAGTAGTGTTGGTCCTATCGTCAGCCTGCGAGATCGCCGATACATGATATTATCATTATTGTGCAAGTTTTTTTAATTATTTACATGCCCAAAACCAGCTCCAGCATAAGGCTAGTTAAGCTATCATCTACACACTGCACACGTCTTTGGCGCAGCTCGAACGCAGCAACCAATGATTGTCACTCTAGTCAGTGCTTGTGTTTACACCAGCTGCGGCATGTGTTTTGACCCTCTATACCGCACACGTCAACGGTGCGGCTACCGGACCAGTTCACGGACACTTTAGTCAATGCTCCCGTTTATATGAGCCTCCCTGTGGCTCGCTGAAGCATCCTAGAAGCAGCTGTCCATGCTACATCGCTAAAGTTAGGCGAATCCACCACCTTGTCCCTCCCCACACTCAAACCATTTGAATTTTCATAGGCGGGATTTACGTTGTGACATCATAGCATCCGGAAAACAAATGCTGTAGTCCAAAGAAGACATTAATTGTAGTTCTTGAAAAGGGATTTTTTGGAGTGGACTTTGAGATTTGTAAATTTGTAGATGTTTTTTTATGCTCAAACATACTGACTACACACTGGCTACAATTCAAAAAGTGAAAATAGGACCCTTTTAAGGCATTTACATATTGATTGTATTAAAAAAGATGCAATTAGAGAGAGAGAGGGAGAGAGAGAGAGAGAGAGAGAGAGAGAGAGAATAACTCTTTCTTTGAAATGTATTTTCAAGGAGACTAAATAGCGTGTTATGTCTCAAAAGGAATTTATAGTCCGTATCTCATTAACTGCATTAGACATGGTGTCACGTGGATGGAATATGCATGGAAATGATATGTAGATGACATTATGCATAGTGACTTCATACAGTATATGGCTATTTTGGGGAGGAGACAGGGTGGAGATTCATGTACGCACAATCTTCTGCTGACTGGGTATAACAGAATTTTGCGCAGTTTCTGGTGTACACATGGTTTTATAAATCTAAAGACTTTTGTGTAAAAATCTAGCTTTTGTGTGCACACACATTTAGAATGAAATTTACGTCAGGATTTCTACACGAGGCCCCAGGCCTTAATTTCTGTGTGAAAAAATTCAAATTTCAGATGTATTAATTTTATTTACCAAATTATTAAAAAAAAAAAAATCTCTCTGTTGTAGTCACACCTGTGCATATGCGTGTGCCAGTGTGTGGCTGAGCATGTTTTTGCCACTTTGCATTTGTGCTGTTTATCAGGCATTCATTTCTGTGTGGAAAATGTAATGATTTTTGTTGGATTTATTGATTTTTTTTTTTTTTTTTTTTTACTTGTCTTTAATAATGTCTGAACTTTATATTAGTTTGGCTAGTATTAATTTTTGCTGCTGTGTCAAAATTAGAATTAAGAATTCTGAAATTTCCCTAGTATCTAACAATTTTGGTATCAATCACGGTTGATACAAAAAGAACCCATGTGGTGCAGCCTGCAAACATTTAGGAAGGGCAAGTAAACCTCTGGCCATACCAGGACCGTATTAAAAATCAGTCCTGTTAGTTATTAAAAATTAATCCATGCCTGCTGAATTACACAGTGAAGTATCAACCCTCACCTGTGCCTCAACGGTAGTGATTTTTCGTGTTTGCTCTGCTGTCTGACTCAGGAGGTTGGTCCCAATCTTGATCATGGTCACTGTGTGGTTTTGCACCGCATTATTTTGAATTTTGGCCATGTCTTGATTGATATTCTCCTGAATGTAGTTCTCCAACTGTGGATGAAATCAGATTATTTGATTTATTTGAAAACTGGTGCATATGAAGTCAATGATATCCCTGTCTGCATCTCTTTGTTTTCCTATATATCACTATTTGTATCTCTTTATATATATTATTCTGTTAGGTGAGAGATGATGTGCAGCTTTTTTTTAGATGCTAAATGTAGCTTTTGCCGATTTACAGTACATACAATTTTTAGATAGGATTACAGAATATACAGCCTCAACCTCTAAATAACAAAAATACATACCCTGAAAAGTTAAACGTTGTCGCAAGGAACATAGTAACAATGTAACATTTTTGTAAATTAGGTTTTCTTGAGCTTGTATTGATGAAGGGGTAGCACATTATGACAATTCTTCCTCTGTCAGCAGATGTGGAGCAAGCTGTTTGTTTGTTAAGCTTTTCAACATAAATGTCACTGTACACATCATAATGTCATTTGAAAAATAGCTGTTGTTTGGAATAGAACGGTATGAGACTCTTAACTCTGCTGGAAAAAAAACAATAGAAACCATCACAGAAATCCACTACAAATACCATTACAAACATTACAAACCATCAACTTTTAATGTTTTGGGACATATTCCATTAGGATTTAGTGGTTTTAACAAGCCACCAATAGAAGGCAACCAATTACCAGTTGAAACCCACAGAGTCCATTACAGTTTCCATTAAAACCAATACAATTCCCATTATAACCAGTAAAACCATTACAAATTTTGTGATGGTGTCTTTTTTCAGCAGGGAAGTCTTTGCTGAAGGTTTTGTTTTTTACTTTTGATGCAACATTTGGTGCATTATGCAGTGCTTTAAATGTTCCTTCAGAGCTTTCGCTGACATGTAGTCAAGCTCCTCACCTGTATATGTATTGCTAAAAGCAGTGTTTAATAGTAAACAATTGTAAATAGTATTTTGTCATATGAAAAAAAGTCAGTTGCTGTAAATAGTGCGGTATTGAGTGCAAATCCTTGTATATTGTCTTTCCTGTTTTGAGTTCTTGAAACAGGCCAACACTCAAACAAACAGGATGGAAATGATGAGTTACAAGTTTCGTCCTTAATACAAATATTTCTGTAATGCTGAGGGGAAAAAAATTGCAGTGGACTTTGTCACTGTTTGTTTGTTTGTTTGCTTGCTTTACTAAGTGTGGAAGACCGATTACTATTGCATTTAGCATGAATATTTTTGTATTTGTGACAACTACTGTAATCAGGTTAATTTTGTTTGCCTTCCTCTTTTGATTCCACCACGCCTGTTTTTTTTTTTGAGCCACTTCACGTAAAGGGTGTCATGACGTATAATCGGAAATGCAAGTTGATCTAATCATTTGTTTACTCCTGCTTCAAATTATCCAACTAGACGGCTTATTTCTTCTGCTTGTTTACATAAAACAGTGACCACATACTAAAACATTGTTTTGTTGGTGCATATAAATATCGCCTTGGCCACTTATGAATAAGATATCCCCATAATGTGAGATTCTTATATCAAAATTCTTGACAGCCAAAAAAGGGTGAAGTGATTTCCTCTGACCTTAGCTTAAGGTCTTGAACTGGACTGCTAAGGGGAAGAGCCCTTCTTCTGACTTATCAAAATATTGTTGTTGTTTGTTGTTGTTGTTGTTGTTGTTGTTGTTGTTGTTGTTTTTGTTTGTTTGTTTTTGTTTTGGTAGTTTCGTGTCATTTAAAAACTTTTCAAACCTGACACTTGACTTCTTACACTGTGCTCAACCCCATCTTATCATTGTTTCAACATTTCACACTTGTATTTTAATAGATTATTAGCACTGCTAGCATCAACATTGTCAGGTTCGAAACAACACAGCATTAGAATGTTATAGCTAGGTGCTGTGAAAAATATGAAATCAGAAATTAAACAGGGGTGCTTCACGTCACAAGCTTTGTACAGTCACAGAAACCTTACATATTTTAGAACAGCAGAGTGTATAATATTGTAATACACTCTTGTATCAGTAGAATTAACATTTATTTTTGTTCAAAAATGATATATACTCCTAGATTGTCAACCAGCTATGTTTAATGGTTGACTACTGCTATTAAATACAAATTTAGTTTTGCTGCCTGAGACCATTTTTTTTTTGTCAAGACTAATTTTTCACCTGTAGATTTTTCTGAAACAAGGACCAAAATTGTTTTTTTTTCCAGTCCAGTTAGAATGCCTAATTTTTTTTCCCTATATGATATAGCTAAGCAATAATATCACACAAGCAAGCATGCTTTTATTTTTTTTACTTTATACAACAGTTCAATAAACATTAATGATGTGAATTTATGCACAGTTTATAACACAATATTGTATTGTTTCTTTTTGCTGTATTTCATCAATGAAAATAGTTCCAAACAATGTTGCGTCAAGTCAAGTCACCTTTATTTATATAGCGCTTTTAACAATACAGATTGTGTCAAAGCAACTGCACAGTATTTAAACAGCACAATAGTGTGTAAGTAACACATTATTGTAAATAATCAATTTTCAGTTAAAGGCAGTTCATCAATGAATTCAGTGATATCATCATCCAGTTCAGTTCAAATAGTTCAGTTCAACAGAGCTGTTGTGTATCTTAGAGCAACACAAAGTAGGGATTCATTTCAAAATGAATTAGTGTTTTTAAACAAATCAGTGACTCAAGCAAATCTACTTGCTTGTGCCTGAAATAATAAGCAATTGGTTGAATAAATTAATAACTCAGATACTTGCTTATTATGTGACTTTCTGTTGCCTTCTGGAGTTCTTAGTTTTTTATTTTAAGTGTCTTTTTTTTTTAAATAATGATTTTATAGTTCAATATTCCAAAAAATATTTAAAACTGTAATTAAAACAACAAACAGATGATACATGTTACAAACATTTAATAAAGTAAACTCACTTCTGTGAACCAATCATTGCACACAATGTTATGGTCCATGACAGGCCTAAACCAGTCAAGGTACCAGCACAAAAACAAGCTTGGCAATGTACTGTGAAATGATCATTAGTGACAAAACAATATTTCTTTATAGATTTTTTTTTTTTTTTTTTGGTCAATAAAATTGTATCAGTTAGAGCAAGGCTTTGTAGAAACAACATTTTTGCACCTGTTTTTGGCAAAGTTCTTGTGCTTTTTGGCTTTCAGCTGCAAGGAGAAGCTTGTGCCTAACCACAGAATCAGACACTGCTTACCATGAGTAAACTGTCCCGAAGTTAGTTTTAAGTCTGACTGAGACCACCTCATTCAGGCGATCTGATTCCTATTGTGTGAATATGAGCGTGATTTCCGTGTTGCCAATAATGAATAGAACTAGGGGAGGAAACGTGCCAGATTTTGAAACAAATGCTCCAATTCAACCTAAGGGTGTCATGTCTGGCTCGTTTAAAGCAGGAACAAACAATTATAACTTTGGTGTCAGTTCAGTTTAAAGTACAGGTCTTTTGCAGGCTGAAAGTCAAGCTTATTTAATCCAGCTCTTGGAATTTGGTAAAAGATGCTTGGGTCACTTCATATAATATGTTTGACTACCTCACTGATGCCATTGAAAGCAAAGACGTTTATTCATTTAAACCTAAGCTTTTAATGTTGTTTTCTGATTTTTAGCTCCATTGTGAGAAAAACACACGGGGGTTATACCTGGCTTTAAATCTTGTTTTGATTGATTGATTGTTGAGTTTGATTCTAACACCCTCTCCCCTCCTCCCAGAGGTCTCCCTTTACAATACATTACATTTGGGTCTGAACCTTGGCAGTGAGTCCCACAACGAGAACTATCAGACGCTTACCACGAAACTGTACACACAAATCAGCACTTGCGTTCATCTGCCGTGAAATCATTGCAAGAGATGAAAGAGAGATACAAGAAATACAATGTTTTTAGTAGGTTGTAGCATGCAAAGATGCAAATTATACATCATCAGTAGTAATCTGCAAATTAGGACAGTTCATTTTATACCAACTCAAATTATATTGCAGTCCAACTATACTTCTGAACACCATTTTAAGTAGACTATGCTACAATTCACATTAAAGTTAAGAAAACTGTTTACAAAGCTTTAAAACAAACCTTACTCTGACATGAAACTCTCCACCAAATCCTCAAGTCTGAAGGTGCCATAAAATATAATAACTGTTTTATGTTTTAAAACCACATTTGCTTTCTCTATAGTGATATGCAAGAGAAATTTTGTACCTTTTGCAGCCATTGCGTGTTGTTCTCCATGATGGTTTCTAGTTGTTCCAGTCTTTGGATTGAGCTGTCATAGTCAACCAGGTCATCTCGTTGCACTTGACTGCTGTAGGTGCTCGAAGGCCCTCCGCAGTTTTTTGTTTCTGGCAGCAAAAAGGTGTAGGTGCATGGTCCATTCTGGATCTGGTATTGCTTCTTTCCTGTTGCATCTGAATTGGTCGTAAATGCTTCCCCAGCACTGAGGCAATAACCTAATAGTAATAGTATCCCAGTGTTCAGCATGTTTGTTCTGAAACTGTAATACTACCCATACAAGTAAATGTCTTCCTTTGTTCCTTATTAGAGGTCTGGATGTTGCAAGAATAAAGACTGTGAGTCTCAGTGTCTACATGCAGTTGATTCTCCTTTTCCAGGATTGTGCTCACACTATATGTGAGCTTCGTTTATATGCCATTGAGAGTAGGAGGAGGAGACAGTGTCACAGAAGCACTAATAGACTATCACTTGCTCCCAGGCTGCTTGTACTCATCCCTCATCAGTCTAACAGGCTGTTTTCTTAAAGTCCTCTGTGAAAGAATTGAGACTCCTCCCATGATCCGTGGCCTCTGTTTGAAAAGTGCTGCTTGGTTAGAGGAAGATTAAGAGCTCTCCAGCCAGACAGGATCTCTAATTAAACTCTTCCTGCTGGATGCTCCCTCTCGCCTGTATCTGCTCCAGTGAAACCAAGACAGTGGGTCCCGCCGGTGAGAGAGGACGAGGACGCAATGGTTGTATTTGTGTTTTCTTAGAGGGCTGCTACAGAAAAAAATGGCAACTCAGGATGCAGCTGTATAATTCAAGTAATGCAACTTCAGCAGTGTCTAACTCGCCATATGACCACATGTCCAGATGTGTTTTTTGCTTTGCCTTTGTCCTACTACATTCCCTTCTTCAAAGCACTGGTCATCCTAAATGTTTAAAGAAAGATAAAGAAGGGGTCTTTTAGTTATCACTCACACTGTCATTTCTAGACTATAATTTCCTGCCTTTGGTCTTGAATACAGTGGGATACAAAAGTTTGAGAATTTTGTCATTGAAAACTGGAAATTATGTTTTTGACAAAAAATAAAATGAAGACAGGCAAAACATCCTCAAATTCTGTAGATTTAAATACTGTTGTCAGTTTTTCAGGTTAACTTTTTACTCCAATTACTTTTATTATGATTTGTAATGAATTATTATTATTATTATTATTATTATTATTAAATGTTGTAAAACAGAAGCATGTTTACTAAGTAGGGCTGCACGATTAATCGCACAATGTTGTGAGGCGCATTTAGTCAATGAAGCCGGTACTTTGATTAGTAGTAAATCTCCATCACGTGCGTTCAGCTGGAGCGTTCAGAGGCGTAAATCACTGACAAGCTACGTCAAATCGCGCTCAAAATTAAATGCGATTTTGAGCGCGATTTGGCGTAGCTTGTCAGTGATTTACATCTCTGTGTATTAATTGCAACTCCAGCTGAACGCACGTGATGCAGATTTACTACTAATCAAAGTACCGCCTTCATTGACTAAACGCGCCTCACAACATTTATTACTGAGTATTTTATATCCTACTATATGTCTAAAATAGGTTTAAGGTGAAAAAGCTAAAAAACAGCTTTGGTTTTCATTAAGATTGCAGTCCTCAATGAGAGTCCTTCACATGTAGTTTGAAAATGATAAATGATAATTTTGGTTTGTTGTCATTTTTTCTTTTTTTTATGTCTATAGTTTTTGTTTATTTTTATTTCAGTTTTAGTCATTTTAATGCATCAAGATAAATGAAACTGAAAATGACAAAGGCTGTCTTAGTAGCTAGCTGAAATAAAATAAATTAAAGTTCATTTAAACTTTTTTTTTTACAGTGTATGTATATAATTTATTTTTAGTTTAAGTCAAGATTATTTATACAGCGCTTTTTACAATACAAGTTGTGTCAAAGCAACCTTACAGTATTAAAATAGGACAATAGCGTGTCAATAATGCAAAAGTTCCATGTTGCATCAAAGTCAAATTGCAGAGGACTCATCTGGTTCCCATGGCTTTGCACCAGCGGCCACTTAGGTTAGGAGTTCTTTACTGATGATCTGTCTCTGGGGCTCATCTAGATGACGTGGTCTCTGCTGACTTTCAGGGCTGTAGAGGTTATCATTGGGTGCTGATGGGTACGGACTGGATCCGGGGGACTGCAGTGACCGTCTGATCTGAATACATGATCTGGTGGCTACGGTGACCTTGGAATAAGAAAGAAAGATACTAATATTAGCGTAGATGCCATTCTTCTTCTGATGCAACGAGAACATCAGGAGTTATGGAAAGTGTTCCTGGTTCCGGTTGACCTAATTTATGCAGCCTAACAATCCTTTAACGGATTTGGATTATAGAAATGTGTTAAGTGTAGGCCAGGTTAAAGAGATGGTCTTTAATCTAGAGTTAAACTGACAGAGTGTGTCTGCCTCCCGAACAGTGTTAGGTAAATTGTTCCAGAGTTTCGGTGCTAAATATGAAAATGATCTGCCGCCCGCAGTTGATTTTGATATTCTAGGTATTATCAATTTGCGAGAGTTTTGAGAATGCAGCGGACGTGAGGGACTATAATATGATAAGAGCTTGCCCAAGTACTGAGGAGATAACCCATTCAGGGCTTTATAAGTAATTAGCAAGATTTTAAAATCTATACGATGTTAATTAGGGAGTCAGTGCAGTGTTGACAGAACCGGGCTAATATGGTCATACATTCTGGTTCAAGTCAGAACTCTAGATGCTGCATTTTGGACCAGCTGGAGTTTGTTTATTAAGCGTGCAGAGCAACCGCCCAGTAAAGCATTACAATAATCTATCCTTGAGGTCATGAATGCATGAATTAACATTTCTTCATTTGACATCGTGAGCATAGGTCGTAATTTCGATATATTTTTTAGATGGAAAAATGCCATTTTGCAAATGCTAGAAATGTGGCTTTTGAATGAAAGATTGCTATCAAATAGGACACCTAGGTTCCTGACTGATGACGAAGAATTGACAGAGAAGCCATCGAGTATTAGACAGTGTTTAAGGTTATTACATTTTTTAGATTTTTAGGTCCAATACCTCTGGGGTTTTTTTTTTCAGAATTTAGTAGAAGGAAATTTCTCGCCATCCAATTTTTTTATATCAGCTATGCATTCTGTTAGTTTTCCAAGTTATTATGTTTCGCCGGGCCGCAAAGAAATTTAGAGCTGCGTATCATCAGCATAACAGTGAAAGCTAACACCATGTTTCCTGATGATATCTCCCAAGGGTAACATATAAAGCATAAAAAGTAATGGCCCTAGAGTACTGAGCCGTACGGAAAACCTCTGGTTTTGTTTTCTTTTAGCTGCGTTCCATTTTCCGTGCTGCTCTCTTTAGGGCGCGAATGTGCTCGTTATACCACGGTGTTGGACTGTTTTCCTTAATCTTCCTTAACCGCAAAGGAGCAACTGTATCTAAAGTGCTAGAAAGAAGAGTCTATAGTTTCTGTTACATCAAGTTTTTCTAAGCTATTGGATATGCTGAGAAATTCAGATAAGTCAGGAAGATTACTTAGAAAGCAGTCTTTTGTGGTAGAAGTGATGGTTCTACCATACTTGTAGCAAGGAGTTAATTTTACAGTTTTAGCTATCTGGAGTATACACAAGGCTAGATAATGATCTGAGATATCGCCGCTTTGCTGCAGAATTTCAACACCATTGACATCAATTCCATGTGACAGTATTAAATCTAGAGTATGATTTCAACAATGAGTAGGTCCTGACTGACACGTGTTGTCTAACCCCAATAGAGTTCAGAATGTCTATAAATGCTGATCCCAATGCATCTTTTTCATTATCAACATGGATGTTAAAATCAGCCATTATTAAATCTTTATCTGCAGCCAACACTAACTCGGAAAGAAAATCAGCAAATTCTTTAATAAAGTCTGTATGGTGCCCTGGTGGCCTGTATACAGTAACCAGTACTAACGTCACAGGGGATTTATCATTAATACTTGTTTCTCTGGATAATTTTATATGAAGCACCATTACTTCAAACAAGTTATACTTAAAGCCCATTCTCTGAGAAACACTGAAAATATTGCTATAAATTGTAGAAACATAAACATAAACATTGTAGAAACATAAGCTAATCAGCTAACGTGCTGCAAATCACGGTTATGGAATAAAAGCGAACGGTCAGCGAGATAAAAAGGAAAACGGTAATGTTAAATATAGGACGCGAGTGGCAAGCTAAATGGCTAACACGCTGCAATCGCTGTTAACCAATAAAGTGAGTGATCAGAGCAATCAGATTAGTGTGATGGTAATATCAAAAATATGTTGGTAATAAAGCTATGTTTTTATTACTTTAAGCAACAAAGAGTAATAGTAAGATAGAGATTTCTAAGGAAAAACAAGCTCCAGAGAGCTACAAACACAGAGAGCTACAAACACAAACCACTCGGCAGCTCGGCAAAACAGGAAGTCCTGTTTAAATTTGT
Organism: Garra rufa; assembly: GCF_049309525.1. NCBI lineage: Eukaryota > Metazoa > Chordata > Actinopteri > Cypriniformes > Cyprinidae > Garra > Garra rufa. Next base: position 43,718,242 of record NC_133362.1, read on the forward strand.
TACTTTATTTCAAGTAACAAAAATTATGTTTTAGTTGACTCTATTAACCCTTTCTGTTAACATCAGTTTTGTAAGGTATGGCTTTGTAAAAAGTGTTAAAATAATGACTTATTTAATTAAAAGATGCATAAGAATTCCACCATATACTGGGGGGGAAAGGATTTCAAAAATACAGTCAGCCTAAATTACATTGAAATTAGTATTAAAATTGTAAGAATAGAATACTATTAGGCAAGTTTGTCGTAGCATTTCCTCATTTCAGATGATCACAGTATGCTGGCCTGAAAAGCTGACATGGAGGAAGGGGAAGGCAGGTGTTGAGGGAGGAAATAATTCCGCTCAGAGGATGTTTTGTCTTTTAACCCCTTGGGTGTCTCCTGCTTGGATATCAAGTTCTTGTCGTCACTTCCATTAACACCTGAGAGAACATTTCTTCATGATGACCATCAAAGCTTCTATTCGGTTCAGAGTGCGTCACAGTTTTCACTGGAAATATAGACAAACAAATTATCTTTTTTTTTCCTTCTACTTTTGACAAATCCATACATTAAATCTCAAAGCTGTGTGTTATTTAAAGGGGTCATATCATAAGGAATGACATGTTATTCATTGATTCATTCATTCATTTATTTTGAGTTTAAAAGATTGCGTACTGTGTACTTTAACATGTTTTACAACCCTGTTCTTAAAGTTTCTCCAACAGTACACATTTTTAAACATTATTAAACACACCACTAGGATCAGGGTTGGGAAACATTTACAAAAAACATCCTTCTCAGTCCAAAAAGAGAAACTTGTTCTGAACTTCCACAGCATTCCATGTTTCAGATCAATGCCACCTATTCAGTGTTCAAAAACATCTGGTTCCTTTTCACAGCAAGGTAATCTGAACTAATAGACAAATATGATAATTGATCAATCAGTAACACATTGCCATATTTAAAATTAATTCCATTCAATATTTTCCCCCAAAATCACAGCAGAAGAATACAAAGGAAGCCTGTTTGTTGCTCAGGTGCAGGGGCTGAATTATGTCTCCACATTACATTGCGTGGGAGGGCTCCTGTTTGTGCTGTTCATTAATGTCATAAGGAAGTTGCAGGAGGAAGGACATTACACAATGTCCTTATTTTTCTTAAACAGAGTTTACAACATGCAAAAGCTCTGTCTCTTTTATTCTGATGAGAGGGTTTGTCATTTGCGGGTTTGGGAGGCTATTTTTAATTTTAAAGTCATAGGATAAAAAATCTTTTAACCCTGATCTTGTTCAGCTCAGTCTCCATCTAATGGAAGTGACAAATAAATGCATAAAATTTTTTAGATGTTTACTGTACTGTCAGTGTACATTTACATAATTATTTTAGAAATGCTTATAGAACATTAAAAACATTTTTTAAAAATCGTATAGTTTTATATATGTAGTGGACCGCGCATTCCAGGGCCCAGTTTATGGCGAGGGCCCCTCCCTGACCACAATAGTGGACAAAGGTTTGCTACATTTTGATTGGATCTTGGTGGACTAACACAAGCAAACTGTCCAACGCATCAGATAAGGATATCTGATGTCTGATATCTGCCAGACACCTTATAGAGGGCATGAAGAAGACCTTTGGTACAAAGCCCGGGAAGGACAAAACTTCCTATTGGTCAAAATGCAGTTTCTGCCCTCCACCCACCTTGAGACTGTTTCCTAAGGTTTGGTCCTGTGACAGTCATAATTCCTTAGTATCTCCAGACGCAGCAGCAGTAGGTGAAACAAAGAGAGATCACAAAGATCCATCCAAATCCATTCATAACTATGCTTTCAAACCTTGAGCTGATGCGAACCATAACACAAAGTATTTTCACTGACAGCGATGTGTAGTGCAACATCTTACACAAACTCAGCTGTTAATGGACAAATGAATGCCTGCATGACAGTTCAATCTTTTCCCATCATGTTTGGACTTAATGTGTTCATTACATGACCAAATGTTTACTGATTGTGTTTTGGAAAGTGAGAAATGCACCAGTAAAACTTTAATGCCACATTTCTAACTTTGTGTTTGGACTATGCAAATGAATTTCACAGAGGAAAAAAGGGTGGGCTACCCCATGTCCTTCGCTCTGAGCAACAAAGTTCCGAGTCTGAGTCCCGTAGGGGAAGACACTAACAGATACACCCTCGTACTGAGTCTGCAACTCACAAGGGTGAGACAATAGCAGCTACAAACCTACAAAGAGTCTGCGGCCCGTTACTGGGAAGGCAGCAACAGATACCTCCGTTCTGAGTCTCCGGCCTGCAAAGGTGAGACACTAACAGACACTTTCGTTCTGAGTCTGCGGCCTGTTACAGGGAAGGCAGCAACAGTCATCACTTCTGAGTCTCCTGTACATCCAGAGAGACAATAGCAGAAACTCCAACTTTCTGAGCCTGCTGTCCAGAGAGGCAGAAACAGACGCTTCACACTTTGAGTCTCCAGTTTTGACGCAGCAGCAGATACAACCACGTTCTGCCTGGGAGGAAAGAGATATTTTTCAGAGTCTTCATCCAGCAAGACAACAACAGATGCAGCATTTCCTGAGTCTCCATTCGAGGGAGACAAAGCGAATTGGCCAAGTTCTGAGTCTCTAGCCCAGAGAGGCAGAAGACAAACAGACATTCGCAACAAGGTTAAGCTCCAGCGAGCAAACCTTCACTTCAGGTACCTTTGCTTGCGTGTTCCAAGCTAAGGGCCTTTAGCACCTACACCAGGGCCACATCTGCGTGTTCCAGATCTTAGGACCCTTTGGTGCTCCAGGAGCACCGAACGATTAATTTCAACAATTAATCAGCGCTAGTATTGGTTTGATTATTTGTGTTACATAAAAAAAAAAAATATATATAATTTTGCCTAAAACTGATGCATTAGCCTAGATTCAATGCAGGTGCTGTTTAGGTCGCAGTCTTTATTATTTTTCTACCATGGGGTGAGAACGTAATTATTACAAATTATTTTTGATAATTTTATTTCAGATAATTTTATCAATAAAAGTTGTTAGTTTCGTTTCGTTTTAATTTTTCATTTATTTTGATGTTTTTATTTTATTTCAGTTACGAAAATGTTTTCTGATCAAACGTTTTCATCTTATGTTCAGTTTTCGTTTACCTATTAGGGAATATCAGAAGTGTCCCATACCAACTTGAGTTTGAGACCCCTGGTATATGGACTTTGCTCATGTTACCTATAATATTTAGAAGAAAAAAAGAGTGATACGTGATTTTCGCTCTTCTTGCAGATATGCCGTCTGCAGCAGCATCTCTCTGCTGGGGAACATCAGCAGGATCTGTTCCTGCATCAGCGGCCCATGTTTGTGTCCCCACATTCCCAGCCCCCCTGCAGCAGCCTGACAGAACTCATTCAGCTTTGTGGAGGAACTGTGTGCCGGAGTGTGCGACAGGCTGGAATCTTTATTGGAGAGTATAATGGCAAGAAACCAGAGGGGAGCTGCAGTCTTTCTGAACAGTGGATTTTAGGTAAGATGGCAAATTGATGATAATAGTGAGCAAGAAATGTAGTATATTCATAACACATCCCCAAATTCAAGGGGGCAAAAACTGCCGCAATTACACTGAATCTATTATGCCTGTCACGACTAAAATAAGAACATGAATGAAGTGTGTCAGCTGTGGCATTACATTTAAATCTTCTCATTGCCCAGAAGTTGAAAGCAGTGGTTCTTAAAATAAGAGAAGCTATAAGTCTACTTAAAGGGCACCTGTTATGCAAAATCCAATTTTACATGGGGACTGGACATAAATGTGTGTTGGCAGTGTGTGAGCACAACCACCCTACAATGATAAAAATCCACCCACTCCTTATTTTTTAACCCCCATTAAACCAAACCAGTGTCTTTCAGATCACTAAAAAGCTACAGGCAGGTGTGTTTAAATAGCGTTGGAGCTAAACTCTACAGGACAGTTACCTGTGGTAATGATTTTATAAATACAGTTGTCTGATTGATTTTAAAGTCTCAAGTATTCAGAAATCACATAACTAAGCAGTTTTACTGCTTATGATAAAACTGTGGTTATTTTTTTTTTCTAAGGGTTGTGATTAGAGGTCGACCGATATGGGTTTTTCTATAGCCGATGTCGATGTTTAGAGGTCAGGGTCAGCCGATGGCCGATTTTTAGGGCCGATATCTTGAAGTTCTTCCCTTTATTTGCATGCTAAAATGTCACACTAATAATAAGTGGATGCACATCATTTCTAAACTTAACATCATGTACAATGAACACAAGGAACCATCTTTCGGATCTTAATTTTGTGCACTGCACAGTATTATTATAAAAGATTTAACCAAAGTTAACCAAACAAATCGAACTGACCAAGTATTAAAGGTCCCACTTTACATTAGGTGGCCTTAACAACTATGTACTTACATTGAAATTAATAATGTGGTACAGTGTACTTATTGCGTACATATAGGTTTTTAAAAATATATAAATACAATGTAAAAACATGTATGTAATTACATTTGTAATTAATTTCTGTAATTACCACTGTTGAACCATCCCTTACACCCTAACCCACCCTGAAACCTACTCTACCCACCAAACCTGCCCCTATCCTTACCCATATCCCACCTTAATAGAAGCAAAAGTGTTTTGCAATGCAATATGACCACATTAAGTACATTGCACTTTAAGTACATAATAATTAAGGCCACCTAATATAAAGTGTGACCATATTAAATATATAAAACAGATAATATAAAAACTGTTAATCATTTACATAAAAGTTTAAGAGCTGAGATTAATGTTAATCTTTAATGTTTTAAATAAAATTTTGAATACAGACATTTTAAATGATTTATATAACTGAGAGGACCTGCCAGCAGATGGCGGCAAGACACTGATTTAATTACTGAATCATATCATTCATTTGATTCGATCGAGCAGCTGATTTATTCCTGAATAAAGCAAATGACTCTCTTTATGAATGAGAAATTGAATCATTTCACTAGATTCGTTTAAAAACGCACGTTAAACAAAACACCGCTGTTTAAATGGAGATGCACAGCGGCTCAGTTGTGACTTGTTTCAGAATACTTTTGATGACAAGAAAGAGCAAAATCTTACTTTTGACGAAGAAATAAAGCAAAATCAGGCAATAGTGTAATCCGCCTGCCACCCACCCACAACCTATATTTTTTCTCTGATTTATCTAACCGCACATGATCTTCCTGTTACAATTATTCTAATTCTTAGTTTTGCATGCTGATATGATGAATGGATGGTTCATTTTAACAGCTGATTTTCCCATCGCTGCACACTTATTTAGGCTTAATCACTCGTGCTTTTAAGCCAAATCCATGCTGAAAAAAATAACGTTTACTGACATCTGGACGTGACCATAGGTATAAACTCGCAGTATCTGAGGTGACGGAGAGGACGGTCGCATCAGGTGCAATCATCAAAATATATTTAAGAGGAAGCTGGCGCCACGGTCCTGACCACATAACCCAGGTTCAGATTTTAGAAAATGTAGTTAATGTTTACATCATTATTGATTTATCTCATCCACGCGCGACCCACCCACAAGTAATTAGAATGCATTTTATTATTACCAGACCCGCGGATATAACCACCCTCTGTGCATCACTGTCTCTGAGCGAGGCAGAGTATCACAACGCTACATTGTTTGTGAGAGCCGCCGCTGCCTTCACCCCACGCACAGAGTGAAATTCTCCGACTCGGATACACGAAAAATAAAACAGAACTTATAACACTGGGGCTAATATGTTAGCAAACAAGCTGCTGATGGTTTTCGACTACAGTCTTTAAACTTAACTGCAAGTAATCAAACCTTTAACTAGCCGTAGCATTATGCCAGTTCCCGACGGTTCTATGATTTTCTTTCACTAACTGAAAGCAACACTTCATAGTTTACTAGTAATATATAGTACATATATGGCCATGGGACTTAGAAATATTAGAATTTAAGCCTTACCTTTATCTCTGAGAACTGTTATTGAATCTTACAAAAGTTTTGGCTTGGGGTCCTTCACAGTAGCACTCTACCGCACCAATAACACGGGGCTGCCCGCAGACGTGCCTGACTTTAAATCGGCGCTACTAAACACGGAAATCGGCCGATGCCGATATATTAAAAAATAGCAAATATCGGCCCGATATATTGGCCGGACGATATATCGGTCGACCTCTAGTTGTGATGTCAACATGTTTTTGTTAAAGAATGGCTTGTGGTAAGATTGGCAATGGCTTGGGATGTTGCCAAAGACATAGACTTTCATGTGGTATACTAGCATGCTTTCCCGAGATGTTGCTGTTTTTGAACCACAGAAAGCCGAAAAGTTACTCACCGTCATGTCGTTCCAAACCTGAGACTTTCGTTCATCTTTGTTCAACCATAATGTTATGAAGCTACAAGAATACTTTTTTTTGCCCAAAGAAAACAAAAATACCAACTTTATTCACCAATTTATTTTCTTCCAGGTCAGTCTCCGCGGCCATTCATGAGAGTACCACAACGCATGCATGTGTATTCCTCTGCTTATAAACATATGTGTTTTACACTGCAGGGTGACAAAGCTCTCAGATTTCATCAGAAATTATCTTAAAGGGAGGGGGAGGGGATCTATTCTTAGTTATTTACACTGTTCCAAGAGTTGGATTCTCATGCTATACATGGCCAAAGTTTCAAAAAGCAATTTGGATTTCACAAGTGATTTCTTCCCATCATTTCGGTGACGAATGTTTTATAAATAAGGCCCAGTTCGACGCTGGATTTGCACATCTTTTGATACTGAAAGATAGAGCGTTCCCAGTGATAAAGTATCCCAGTAATGATTCTGAACTACAGGCGGTAAGTGAAACTGCATTATTCTGTTTTGTTAGCAATCTGCATGTAGATGCTTGTGATTCTTTAGCTCCAACCACAGCACATCTCCAGGAGCTCAGCTGTTTTCAGGGAGAATCGTAAACCTGTATCTTTATTTTATAAATCTAAAAAAACGAAAGACTTTTTGGAAATGCAATACTGTACTACTCTATAGGTACTCAAGATTAACATGAGATTGGGCAAAATTGTGTTCGTTTTTCACCTTTTAATTTGTGTTCTGAAGATGAACAAAGGTCTTATGGGTTTGGAATGACATACGAGTGAGTAATTATTGACAGAAATTTCATTTTTGGGTAAACTATCTCTTTAACATTTTTTTGAGCTATTGAGATCGAAGAGGTGAAAGAACTAAGATCTGGCATGTAAACAATTACTTTGAATGCAAGTATAGCATAGATGTTCAGTGATTTGGCTGTGCCTTGGGGTGAACTTTGGCATATTTTTGAGCAGGACTGTGAACTATTAGTATGCCCACAGACCTTGTTGCATTTAGAGTAAGTGAAAGGGCACTGTCTTTCTGAAGAAGATGCTCCCGTTTCTCTGCTCCTTAATGAATAATCATTTGAGGGGAAGTTTTTTGTTGTATTTAAGGCATTGTCTGTTATCAGGTTTACTGTTCAGCAAATCAGTAGAGCTGGTTATTTGTGCAATCTCAGTTTTGTGAGTAGAGTTTTACACCTCTTTTCACTGAGATTTTGGACTTTACAGGGGCAGTTGGAGATCAAGTTAAATGCAAAACTTGGGTCATTTTGCATGTAGGCTTTCTACATACAAAATCAGTAAAAAAATGTGAATGGAGGAAATGGTACCAGGAACTTAAGGTTGTATTGGGATCCTTGGAGGTTACGAGGTTGTTTGTTGATAATAGGTGTTATGCCCCGTGCTGTATCCATGAAAGCAATCCCGGATAAGTAGTTTTCAAACTTTGCTGACTTCACCTCCTTGATCAGATCTGCAGGATCTCTTAACTTTTGGAGTTCTTTATTGCTGATTTTAGGAAGACAGTCTAGCTTATCAAAAAGCATTTTTCTACATTTTTCAGGACTCCCCGAAGCTTTCTTCTAGAGGGTACAATGCCATTCTAGAGCCAACCACGGGATAAGTGGCATGAACAGCTCTTAAAATTTTGAATTGTTTTATGGACCTAGCCACCTTTCCAGATTTTCGAGCTCATAATCTTAATCTAGCATTATCTTCTGAGGTGCTGAATGAGGTGAGGTTGGCTTCTGTATTTGTCACCTCCTACTCCATAGCTCAGTAAAAGCAGAGGGGGGACCCAGCAAACACATTTACGTTGTGGCGATGTCTGTGCAACGTTCCATTTTTATAATGCAATGTCGCCGTCTACATGCTTGCAACGTTGTAACAACGTAGAAATGTAAGACGCAAAAAGGCTGTGGCAACGTTGTTGGGCGACATTCATCAACCGTGAGGCGACGTTTTTACTACATGTATTTTTTCATGCCAGATTATAAATAAAGCTCTTTTTTCTATGTGTTATATACACAGGATGAGTATGTAATACTTTTACATACTGTTTAATATTAAAAATCGTTCATTGATATTCTTCTTTTTAACTTAACATCTGCTTGTGTAAACTTTGAATAACACTTTGAGTAAAAATGCCATGCAAAATTCATATAATCAAACTTCATTTCAAACCAAACATTTTATACATACCAAGGATAAGTTACCAAAAGGTATAGGATATATTTGGGGAAAATGCGATATATTACTTATGTAAATATATTAAGTCATTTAGTTTAAGTATATTAAATTACAAATAAAGCAAAGGCATCTGAGAACGTTTGTTAAACAAAAGTAAAACAACGTAACAGCGGTCGCCGGCCGATGAGGCGGACTCTGGACAGGAGAACACGGCGGACAGGTGATCGTAGTCAGGCAAGGCGGTAGGGAGAAAACAGTGCGAGAAAGATCAACAAATCCAGAGGGCAGAGGCAAACGCAGAATCCAGTAGGCAGGCACAAGACAACACCAAACACCAGGAAGGATATCTGAATACTAAAAGAAATATAATTCGCATTACACCAAACTCGACCGCAAACTCACACTCGGTATGTGAATTATCAGCTATTCTGTTCATCCATTAACAGAAAAAAAAAAAAAATCTCTCATTGGACACAAAAATTAAAGGATTTGTTTGGATATTTACATATTTATCTGAGAGAAATCAAAAAGCAATACTCACGTCCTGTCTTGAAGAATAATAATGGCCCAACGGTCTGTTAAAATTTAAAAAGTGCTTTGGAACAGTGACGAGTAAATGTCGTACAGTGGTTGTCCAGACAGCCTAAGCACAACTTTCATAGATGGCGCCAACAAACACACAACGTTGCCTCAACGTAGCCAACCTTTTAGCAACGTTGTAACAACATGGCTAAAAGGTTGTTGGTTCTACGTTGTGTTGTCAGGTTGTTACTACATTGTCACAATGTTGCCATTCTACTACGGTTCAGGGCCATCTCTGAAAGTTGTGCTTAGGCTGTCTGGACAACCACTGTACGGCATTTACTCGTCATTGTTCCGAAGCGCTTTTTAAATTTTAACAGACCGTTGGACCGTTATTATTCTTCAAGCCAGGATAACGTTATGTGAGTATTGCTTTTTGATTTCTCTCAGATAAATATAAATATCCAAACAAATCCTTTAATTTTCGTGTCCAGTGAGACATTAATTTATTTATTTTCTGTTAATGGAACAGAATATCTGATAATTCACATACCGAGTGTGAGTATGCGGTCGGGTGTTAATGCGAACTATATTTCTTTCAGTATTCAGATGTCTTTCCTGGTGTTTGGTGTTGACCTGTGCCTGTCTACTGGATTCTGCGTTTGCCTCTGCCCTCTGGATTTGTTCATCTTTCTCGCACTGTTTTCTCCCTACCGCCTGCCTTTGACGATCACCTGGCCTCCGTATTCTCCATCCAGAGTCCGCCTCATCGGCCGGTGACCGCTGTTTTGTTGTTTTACTTTTGTTTAATAAACGTTCTCAGATGCCTTTGCTTTTTATTTGTAATTTAATATAATTAAACTAACTGACTTAATATATTTACATACGTAAAATATAATCTATATTGCCTTTTCCTCCAAATGCATACCATAACGTACTTATCCCTGATATGTATGAAATGTTTGGTTTGAAATAAAGTTTGATTATATGAATTTGTATGGCATTTTTACTCAAAGTTTTATTCAAAGTTTACACAAGTAGATGTTAAGTTAAAAAGAACAATATTATTGGACGATTTTTAATATTAAACCGTATTTAAAATATTTATAAACCTATCCCGTGCCTGATATAACACGCAGAATAGGCAATATTTATAATCTGGCATGAAAAAATACATGTAGTAAAAACGTCGCCTCCTGGTTGATGAATGTCGCCCAACAACGTTGCCACAGCCTTTTCGCGTCTTACATTTCTACGTTGCTACAACGTTGCGAGCACATAGACGGCGACGTTGCCATTATAAAAATGGAACGTTGCACAGACGTCGCCACAACGTAAATGTGTTTGCTGGGGCCCTGAACCGTGGTAGAATGGCAACATTGTGACAACGTAGTAACAACCTGACAACACAACGTAGAACCAACAACCTTTTAGCCATGTTACAATGTTGCTAAAAGGTTGGCTACGTTGAGGCAATGTTCTGTTTGTTGGGGAAGCACTTGTTTGGCCAACTTATCACCAAGGATGATGGAAATACAAAGGTGGGGTATTAAAGTTCATCTTGAATTAGGGTCAGTCAGAACCATCCAATGCAGCCTCTGAATGAGTACAGCCCAGGCAGAAGACACAGATGTCATATCTGTCCAGGAGCTTAATCTGTCCTGTATGGAAGTACCATTCCTTAAAAAGAAAAAGGTAACACTTTATTTTAAGGTGTCCATAATACAGAGTAATTACCTAGTTAAGTACTTAGTCGTTGTACTTACATGAATCAAAATGTACTTACCATGTAACTAACTTATGGAACAGCCTGTAATTACAGTTTGTAATTATGTAGATGTAATAGGCAGCTACTGTTACACATATGAAACAGAAAAGTCTGTTACACAGATACTTGTACACTTAAATACAAGCTTGATACACTTTATTGTAAGTAGCTTATGCCGGTGTAATATTATGAAATCGTAATGTAATTAGAAATGCATTGCATGTATTTAAACTGCAGCTGGATAAGGTGTTACAGTATAGATACACATGAAGTTCACTTAAAGGATTAGTTCACTTTCAGAACAACAATTTACAGATAATTTACTCACCCCCTTGTTATCCAAGATGTTTAGGTCTTTTTTTCTTCAGTGGTCAAGAAATTATGTTTTTTGAGAGAAACATTTCTGGAAATTTGAAACTAGTCTAGCACTAGGGCACGTTTGCGACACTACATAATCACGTCGAAAGGTCACACGTGGTCTGGCCTGGTCGTGATAGCACCGAGATTTCTGCTCCGTTGGCAATGGCTAGCATTTTTCGCATTTGCACCACCACGTCTCGTTTGAACGTGGTCTGCCCGAAACTTGTGTCGCCGCCGCCGCGGCTCTTTAGTTCGCATACGTCACGCGTGACCTTTCGACGTGATTGCATAGTACAAGAATCGCGAACGCGCATCACAGCCCTAGTGCTAGACGAGTTTTAGTGCTTAAAATGTATAAAAAATATATTTTTCTAAGAAAATGACTGATCGTTTCGGTAGACAAGACCCTTTTTCGTCGGCTGAGATCGTTTACAGACCTTTGAAGCTGCATTTAAACTGCATTTTGGAGGTTCAAATTTCGAAGCACCATTTAAAGGGGTCATTGGATGCCCATTTTCCACAAGTTAATATGATGCTTTAGGGTCCTAATGAAAAGTTTGTAATATACTTTAATTAAAAATTCTCAATAGTAGTGTAAAAAAACACTAATTTTACCTGGAAAAAATGCCTCTGTTCTCAGCAAGCGATATCAGTACCTGGCCCTTTAAATGATATGAACCTCTGTTCACCCCGCCCCTCAGTTCTGTGGGGCGTGTCATTACAATGCACACGAGGTGTTGCCTAGACAACAGTTGAGGTTGTTATTTGGGGAAATAATAGTCGCAGGAGGCTATGAAAACACATCTATGCAACTATATCAGTTTGAACCGGAGTTGGACCCGGAACAAGATGACACCCGCGAAGAAGTTCGCCAATTACGGCTTAAACAAGGCATTTCTGAATGGTTAGTAAACTTACTGTCACTTTGACTTATCTTTTTATGTACTGGCAGGGTAGCGTACTGAGAGAGATATGAACGCGATGTGTTTACTGAGGTATAGCTGATTGAACGAGAGCAAATAAGTGATCGGTTAACATAACTTACCCCGTCGTAATATTGAAATACATAAATGTGAGTAGTTATGGTCTTTACTCATATGCAGTTGTGGGCTGTAAACACTATTTTGCAGGTATTGCGTTAAAGTTACCATTATTAATGCAGTTATAACTGATCCAAAACGATTTAAAATAATTGTACATGACTTCTTAATCATTAACAGACACGCTTTAAACCATCTAGCGTTACAAAGCTAAGCTTAATGTAGTTTTACAACAACGTACACAGTTTTGAGATGGATTTACATAGAGAACACTTACTTTAGCAAATTAGAAGAAGATATAAGGGACTACCTGTCAAAATTTGATTTATGGCTTTGATTTATGGCACCCCAGGTGTCAAACTGACACCCCTGACCTCTGTTCCTGTTTCCTATGGTTTTATGGCAGTGTCCATTTTGTGTGATCAGGATGTGCATTGGCCATTTTGTGTTTAGTATGTCTTGTCAAGTGTTGCGTAATCTTGGAGGGGTTGGGACATCAAGCAGTCTAGTTGTTTCACACCTTTGAATAAGAACAAGAATGATTGAGATGAGAGACTTTGCATTCTTTTGTTTTGGAATGAAAGACATCAAAACATATGTCCCTATAGCCTTCAATGGCTGGTCAATAGATTAAAACAACCATCCATGCCCGGGCATGTTCTCTGCACCCCCTCAGTGTTGCAATATATTTTCCACTCATGAATCTAAATTAAGAAACAATGTAAGTTTAAGAAATCCAACAAGAGTTAAAAAAATAAATAAATAAATAAAAGTTCTAATACTTACATGAATTAAAGTGGAGTCCATGCAGCAAGATGGCTACCTGGGAATGAGAGACTTGCATGCTTAGTCCTTCAGTCTGTGGACTGTGTTGTAGGGTGTTTTGGTTTGCAATGTGTTAAATCCTGTGAATGAAGTTGGTCCCAGACTTGTATGCATAGTCCTCCTGTCTATGGTCTGTGTTGTTGTGTATTTGGTTTGCAATGTGCTGCTCTAACTGGAAGTATCACACGTGTTAAAAATTTAGTCAGGATGTGACTTTACACATGAAAGTCCTGACTAGTCTAAAATCATTCTTTTATCCTAGTCATCAGGCTCCTTCCTGACTTTCAGTGGCTGTACAAATGTGTTTATACAAACACCTCGCCATGGTCGGCTCTATAGGCTATATGTTAATGTCTCTTACCTTCTGAGCAGGAAGCTGCCAGGGAGTGTACCTTCCAAGGGAAGAGGGGCGTCATGTTTGTTTTGCAAATTACATTTTTTCTTATGGTGCGTTCACACCGGACGCGACTTGCGCGGAAAAAACGCGCTATTCGCACGTAGTTGAACGCTTGAACATTTGAGTTTACTCGCGCCATTCGCGCGGTAAAATTCGCTTCATTCGCGCGTGACATTTTCTTCACAACAGACGCGAATTCGCGTCATGGGAGGGGCTTCTGCCACTCCTCAGCGAGAAAGGAGTTGTAAAATAGGTGAATGAGCTCAATTTGCCAGCTTTAGCTTGCTTGTAGTCTCAATATGTATGTATATGTAGGTCAAATTGAGTAAAGAGCGTTTTTTTAAACTAACCAGATTGTCCGACCTCTTCACTCACTTTCTTCCTAGCAAGATCCTTTTTATTCCCGTTTCTACAAAAGTCCAAAGATGTATCGTACAGCTCCGAGTAACCACAGACAGCAACGGTGATTTTGTCCTCCATTGTTGTTTCGGATTTCTGCCTCCATCACTACTAGAGCAAGCTCCTGATTGGTTAACGCGGCGCGGATTTTCGCCAAAGTTCAGATTTTTGAACTCGCACGTTTCGCGTGATTCGCGCGAATGGCACGGCAATCGGTTATTTGCGCGTTTCGCGCGCGTTTCGCGCCGCAGGATGGCTATTCGCGTCTTTGCATTGACTTAACATGTAAATCACTCGCGCTTGCCGCTTCATTTGCGTCCGGTGTGAACGCACCTTTACACCACTAGATTTTAGTCATATCATCAAGATTTCAGATGGTCGTTCACATTTTGTTTGTAGGACTATTTATGTTTTTAGGTGAAGACGACATCATAATAGGAATTAATTTAAATGAAGAATTTAAGTAACAGTCGTTCTCTTTGAGATGATTCTTTTTAGTGCAACTTTGTGTCTGTCCCCGATGTGCGATCACATGAAGCATCAGCATGAAAATTAAGTATGTTTACCTCTTAAAACTATTACAATTACCACCAATGCACATTCTTTTGATTGAGGATGAGCACATATTCATTTAAGAAAATCATTAAACAGTTGACTAAACTTTTTATTATTTTGACAAACCTCCATTTCAAATTATTTCCCCCCGAGGTGTTTATCCACAAAATGTTGTTCAACACATCCCGCTCGACATTAAAAAAATTAAAGGATGTTTTCAGAGTTGTTTTAATAATCGTAATCTAGTGAGGTTGTGAGAGGTCTGGCATTGCTAACTTTCGTGGTGTCAGGTGAAGTTTGCGTGGGGCATCTGTTGGATTGTTAGGTAAAGTTGAGAAAGTTAATATTTTTCTGAGAAAACAGGGATTTTTATTTAGAATGTGGATCTGGTAAATGTTGCTTTAATCCGATGTTCAGATGGCAGTATGAGATTACATAGATAAAGCAGAAGTCGATAACAACAAACTAAAATAAACAGTGGTCAGGGTTATTGCTTTTTAACAAACCAATCTATGCTATTGTAAAATCTTGTTTCATTTTAGTGAATATTGTTCATTTAGATACATTTGTTTTTCTTTATATTCACTCTTAGATTTTTCAAGTCTCAATACAAGCACAATCACTCGCACAAACACAAACATACTAAAACACAAACATACATACAAACATAAAAACATACAAACTAAAACATAAACAAAAACATACATGCAACTAAAGCACAAACACAAAACATGCTAATTAAAAAACAAACATATGCAAACAAACATAAAAAAACACATGCAAGCTAAAACATAAACATAAAAAACACATGCAAACTAAAACACAAACTGAAACATACATGCAACTAAAGCACAAACGTGCAAACACAAATATGTGCACAAACAAACACAAACATGCAAACTAAAACACAAAAATACAAACAGTCATCTGCATAAACACTCACATAAACAAACATACTCTCAAACACACAAACAAGCCCCTAATGTTAAACTTTTACAATGTTTTATACAACCCTTTTACAAATAAAAACTTTTACCATCACAATGAATATCTGTACAAGATAATGAACAGCAGTATAATTAAACAATGATGTAACAAGATATTGAATATCTATACAGTAACAGAGTACATGAAACATCAAAGCACAAGATCTCATCAAAACGCAACACATTTTTCTTTTGACTTTTCAATTGTTTCAAACACCCGTCTTGTTAGGAAACAGTGTTGTTTCTAAGTTAGAATGCTTGTAGTTTGTAGTAAAACCACATCTTTTACCTAAAACATTTTTTCTTTTAAACTCTCTCACACAGCTTTTTCAGACATCCACAAACTGTCAACAACATTCTTAAGTTTGTTTTATCATTTAACTGTAGCTGAGACCCTAATGTTATTATTTTATGCATAGTTACAATGACAAAGACTTCATTCACCTTTTTAACATTAAAAAATGTGGTCAATATTACTTAAGACATGTTTGACAAGCGAGCGTATGCTCATAAAACAAGCCAGACCCAATTTAAAACAAATGGATGAGCTATGGATAAGCGATTGACCGACTTTTCAAATGAACAACATATTATTAACATATAAGTTCCTGCTTAAGTTTATGCTGAAACTAAACGATATAGGCATGAGCTAACAATCAGTAAAAATACTGGTCACGCTTAACATAGAGGAGCAGAGACTGAATATTCAGACAGCAGCAGGACCAGATTTTTTGTTTGTTTGTTTTAAGTTAAAAACAATTGTTTGATTTCAAGAGCACGCAACAAACACCCAATGTATTTCACAAGATAGTGCAACAACAGTTGCTCAATTACAACATACACGTCAAACCTGTTTTAGCAAATGTATATATGTATGTATATTGTATTACTCTTGAATATAATCGTCAACAATTCTTTTTGTTTTCTCTATTTTACAAAGATGTTAAATTTGTAATTTTGTAAAATGAAGTAATGCCTCATTCAAACACTGCAGATTTTCAGGTCAGGGGACTCTAAAATCCAGTCTAATAATGATTGTTATCATTAAAGTCACCTGAAATTCAGTGATGTTTTCCAACAAATTATCTATAAATATTAAAAAATCTAATTTATTAATTTTAGTGGTAAAAAAGTATACCCTAAGAATTTATCAAAAAAATACAATTTAGTTTAATGAGGTACCTCAAGTGACTTTGAGTTGGACAGAACAAGCTAATTACGTGAGCAGTAAAATACATCAATCTACTGGTATAATAAGAAAGGTTAGTTAGGCATCTTGTAGCTACAGAGTGTAAGCTTTACTATAGTTTAATTTATCCGTATCTTTCAGAAACAACTTTTAGTAAACACAAACACATTAACAATGTATACCAACACCAACTCCAACAGTTATGAGTTTTTCATTAGAGGAATGTTTTGAAGTGCTTGTTTTGCAAGTTTTTTATACTCAGCACAGTAAATAAACACATAGAATTAGCATTAATTCCATGTTAACACACAGGACGGTTTGTACTTCAATGGTTCTTTGTGCCATTTCATAATAAAAGTGTCTATATTGTTAACAGACTGTTATTATTCATATTACAACATAACAAAAATAGTTCTGTAACGCCCCAGTTTTGTAAGATACATACCAAAAATATTACATTAACTTGTTTTTGTGTACTTTTTAAACACATTAGTTTTGAGACTGTATGATTTATCATGCATGCTTATTTTTTAAGTTAGAGTTTTAAGACACTCTTTGTTCATATAACTCACTATTTCTGTGAATTTGGTTGATTTAATAAATGTAGCTTTTAAACTCTTCTAAACGTAAGTTTATATCAGATATGAGATACACAATCATTTCTTAATAATTATTTTCTGTCTTCACTCGTACATTCTATTCTATATATTGCTTTTCTTTTTATTCAATTGATAAAATGTATTTTTAAAATTGCTCATTTGTAAGTCGCTTCAGATAAAAGTGTATGCAACACCATTAAAATCCAAAAAATTGTACTTGGAGAAAAGGATCATGAGTGAGGCAACCTTTTATTTCAACAATGTTTTGATAAATATACATTCATACATTAAAGTAGTAAAGAAAATAAACAAATTGTCCTTACAAACAGTGGTCTAGTCGGCAAAGAAACTATCTGAAGGCCGGTATGTTTTCAGCAAATATAAGACGGCCTTTTCACAATTCAGTTCTCTCCAAGACGTAAACATTGTCCCCAAAATGATATAGAATGTTGTTACAGTTTCCTAGAATCCGGATTGACTGTTTAATCCACGATAGTCCAAGGCCTTGTACATTAACACCTTGTGCATTAACCCCCCATAGTGTTATTAGTAGAAAATTGTAGCAGGGCTGTGGTCCAGTCAAACTGGGTTTTGCTGAAGCTGATTCTATCGGTCCATGTAGAAAGCTCCGGGTCAGTTAAATTGCTCACAAATACTGCAGAGGTGATGAGGACAGCCATTGTTGGTTTTAACGATTGGATCCGCCCTCATCCTGTTGTGTGGTGTAAGGGGGTTGAACATTGGTCACACTCAAGATAAATTTCACTCAAGCTAGTTATAATATTTCGGTTAAAGAATATAGGCTCAAAAAAAATTGTTTCTAATAAGATCCATGATCCTCCATTTTATGGAGGTAACTATTATACCAAAGATAATGTTAAGATGTTAAGTACAGTTAAAGACTTCCATATTCCATATTGAATTACATGTTAAAATGTTTCAAAAATATAAAAATGTGATAAATAATACATTCAACACTATACATCAACAATATTTTTAATGTGTTTTCAAAATATTTTGGGTAACGCTTTAGATTACAACCTGCAAAGAACTACGTAAGTAAACTGAATTTACGGTGTATGTTTCTGTAATTATAGTGTACCTATAAAAGAACGTGCATGTAGGTATAAGGGAACAATATGTTAAATTTGGGTAATAAGGGGGTAACAAGCCAGATATGCAAACTGTAAAAAACTACATAAGTATACTGAATTTATGTCTACGTTTCTGTAATTATAGTATACCTATAAAGAACGAACATGTAGGTATACAGGGACAATATGTAAAATTTGGGTAATAAGGGGGTAACAACCCAGATATGCAAGCTGCAGTTTGTGTGTACGTTTCTTTAATTATAGTGTACGTGTAAAGAACTTACTTGTAGGTATAAGAGAACATGTTACGTTTTGGTAATTGGGTAAAACAACCAGATATGCAACCTGCAAAGAACTACGTAAGTAAACTGAAGTTACGGTGTTAACAGGTATCTATTCTATTACTGTGTCAGGCATAAATCGTACGTTTGCTGTATCTATATGTAAGCTTTTTAGAATTACTGGGAAAGTATACTCTTGTTCCATGTAATTACAGGGTAAGTGTGACATCTGCGGGTTGTAAATTAAAGTGGCGATTGTTACCCTCTTGTTCAACGAAGTTACAGGGTAGGTACAATACATATTACAACGTGACCCCATAATAATTCGTAGCCTATGTATTTTACGTAAAATGTGGTTCTGCAAAACGTACATTTATTTACCTTTTTATAGACACTAAACATACAATACTGACATATATACATCTAAACATTTAACGTAATTACTTTTTATGAAATTATAACATTTAATTCTGTTCTGTGTGATTACTGTTGCCAGCTCGTTTCCAAAAATAGGTCTTCATAATGTTATCAAGACTACACGTTAAACCCTATAAAATAAATAACATTGCTGCAATCATTTAATCATTCATATAATATTAACAAAACACAAAAGGCGTTTTCTCTGACATGCTGTGACAAACAATAGAACAATAAAATACACAGAACACGCATCATAATTACAAAATGAAACAATTTTATTTGTGTGCTGTAACCCAGATCTTCAGAATCCATACGATTTGCGAGGACCAGACCCAAAAGTCAAGCCATTGTACGGCGATCTTCATCTCCATCCCGAGCGGCGAGACCAGCAGCATCAGCCATAAACCCATGCTAAAGTGCATTTTGCAACAGGACAATCGGACGTTCATTGGCTCTGGCCTGCATTCGTCACAGATTAAGACATGCCGTGTTTCTGGTGAGATGTGTCGGAATGATGCGCAGGCGCCTTTCAAGGAGTGGATCAAGACAATAATCTGGATAATATTTTCAGCGATTAACAATTTAAATTCTGCTCTCATCCTACTGCACCTCAAACCTACTGTATTCCGCCAGAGGGGACTGCGGCTGCAAACGCATCGTTATTTGGATTACTTTTTTGTACGGCAGTTGACATTTTTGCGATAAATAAATTGTGATTGCACTTTGTTGTCTTTCATATTTGTATTACTGATGGTTAACGTTAGGTTTAGAGGTAGGAGTGGGATTAACGACTATAAAAATATTTTATATATTGCAAATGTATTTTGAAATAGGTTGTTTTTTAAAAAAAGGTTTCAGAGTCAAGGATATCAGATTGTGTGTATATGTATTGTACCTACCCTGTAACTTTGTTGAACAAGGGGGTAACTAACAATCACCACTGTAGGAGCCAAATGTAATTTTAACCACTTAGATGGAGGTGTGGAAGGGGGAGGAGCTTGTTTGGTCATTTGACATTTAAACCCTCACGATTGTGTGTGAATGAACGTGAATAGGTGGCGGGATCACATGGTTCTTACCCTATAAAAAGATTCATTGAGTCACGAATACATGTCTTTTATTGTAAACAGTATTTCATTCATTAAAAGAGCAAAGCAAGAGATGGACTCTGAATGGACAATGATTTTATTTCCAACGTACGAGTAAAGAACATCTGATCACCTGTTCATAAGTGGATAGGACGCTACTACAAAAGTAAGAACCATCTCTCGGACTAAGAGAACTACTGTTGGAATCAAGAGGAATTTCCTTGCGCATTGGAGAAAACGGAGGAATTTTGTGAATGAAACTGGTGCCGGCTTGCGCATTTGGCAGCGTGAATGACTACTAGGAGTGTGGATCGCTTACCTGATGTGTTGCAGTCTTGGCGTTTGGAATCAAACAGAGTGTGTAAGCTTTAATCATGATAGTGCAGAGAAGTTTCCGAAGCTCGACAAAACGCCAGTGAGTGAATCTCTCTTTCTTGAGCGATATAGGCTTTATCACAGTATAAGACTAATACATTGATCTACAAAGATGTTTGAATCGTGGCCTATGTTTGGAACGCTCTTTGTTAATGCTTTGGCTTGCTGCTTGTCGTTGTGGAATTGAATCGCACTCTGTTGTGTAATCTTTGGGCTGTGGATCGCATGAAATGTGCTTTTAAATTGAAAGCGCTTGTGCGCAATGAGTGTCATGGGAAAGATAAATGGCGGTGAATTCCCTATTGCAAATTGGAACGGGGAAAAGAACAAGGAAAATGACTGAAAAGGGTGTTTCATGAGTATTGAAACTTTGCAACAGCAACGTAAATCAAAGTTCACTCAAGCAAATAAAGTAAAACAAAAAGTCAATGATCTTCTTTCTGGAAAGGTGACAAAGGAAACTGTTTCTGATGTGCAAAAATATTTTAAGAGTTTTGAAACACTGTTTGAAGATGCCATTAAAACTTCATTGCTGGAAATTCAAATGTCTAAAGCTGAGTGTGAAAGGCAACAAAGGTGGCTTGCCTGCAAAATGAAAGATAACAATGAATTCATTACTTATGTTAAACAGTGGTTATCAGTTGCTGGAGTGTCATATGATTGAGATGAGGATGGAATTTCTTTATCATCAGGTTCTATATGCGTGTCTTTTTTAGTGTCTCCAATGCCTCAAAGAAAAGTTCACAAAAATCCCATTCCTCTTCTGGTTCTTCAAAGACCTCAAGCACTGCTTCTGCACGCCTTAAGGCCAAAGCTGAAAAGGCAGCTCTTTTGCAATCTGCAACAGCCTTAAAGAAATTGCATGTTCTTGAAGCCAAAGAGGAAGATCTTCGAAGACAAAAGGAGAAACTGCGGAGAGAAAAGGAAAGGTTACAAATGGAAGCAAAATTAGCCGCTGCCGCTGTCTGTGCTGGAATCAAGTGAAGGAAGTGTTGAAGAAGTGAGTGTCATAGATCCTATGAATGCATATTATGAGAAGCATGTAAAATCATGTACATCAACTAAATGTTCAAACTCAAAGGTACATCACAACACATTGCTCCTTCTCATGATAGTGAGAGTGTACGTCCAAAGGAGAGATTTAGCATGCAAACTCAAGTGCAAGCTTCAAGGCAATGCAAAGTTTCATCTTCTAATCCGCAACATTTGAGTTCTTATAGATCTGAGGAGGATACTCACCCACAATCGTTGTTGCATCCTTCAATGTCCACTCATGTTTCTACTCCCAACCCCAATTTGCATGATATTGTACAGCAGCAAAACAATATTACTGCTCAGTTGCTTCAACAGCAGGCTTTGGTTTCCCTTCCACCACTGATGATATTGGAATTCCTGTCTGATGTTATTGATAAAGGATATGCAGAGTCAGTACCTCTCCACCAGTTGAAACAAGAGGATGGTAAGGTCTGGTACATACCACATCACAGCATATATCATCCTAAGAAGAGAACTCTGAGAGTAGTGTTTGATTGTGGCGCAGTGTACAAAGAAACATCTTTGAACTGTCAACTGCTGCAGGGTCCATACCTTACCAACTCTCTGTTGGGAGTCCTAACTAGGTTCAGACAGGAGCCTGTTGCTTAAATAGCTGATATACAAGCCATGTTTCACCAGGTGAAGGTTTTTCAGAAGCATGTAGACTTTCTGCGATTTTTGTGGTTTCCTGGAGGTGATGTGACATAGGATGAAAGTTCATCTTTTCGGAGAAGTGTCCTCACCTAGCCTTGCAAACTATGCTCTGAGGAGGATTGCACAAGACTATCAAGCACAGTTTGACCCTTCTGTCCTGCATACTATTCTTCAGAACTTTTATATGGGTGATTGTTTAACATCTTTACCTACAGAGGCTGAGGCACTTCATATGGCTCAGAATCTCATTGCTGCTTGTGCTAAAGGAGGATTTCAATTGTCTAAGTGGATGAGTAATAGTCGCTTCATTATGTCCAGCCTTCCAGAAAAGCATAGATCAAAGGCAATCAAAGAGCTGGATTTGGAT
This sequence comes from Garra rufa, assembly GCF_049309525.1. Classification (NCBI taxonomy): domain Eukaryota; kingdom Metazoa; phylum Chordata; class Actinopteri; order Cypriniformes; family Cyprinidae; genus Garra; species Garra rufa. Next base: position 43,740,751 of record NC_133362.1, read on the forward strand.
AAGGATGATCTGCCAGTGGAGAGAGTGCTTGGGCTCTACTGGTGCGCTGCAGAAGATAAATTCATCTTTAAATTCCATAAAGGAGCATCCTCATACAAGACATGGTATGTTGTCAGTGGTTAGTTCCATCTATGACCCCTTGGGGTTCCTTTCACCATTTACTCTGCCTGTGAAACAGGTGCTGCGAAAAATGTGCAAGTGCAACGTTGGCTGGGATAAGAAGATACCACCGGGTTTCTTGCAGCAATTGAAAGGATGGCTGGCTAACTTACCCAGTATAGCGACACTCAAAGTGGATCGGTGTGTAAAGCCAAAGGATTTTGGACCATCCAAACATGCACAGCTCCATCACTTCTCTGATGCCAGTGAGAATGGCTATGGGACGGTGTCATATTTGAGGTTGGTAAACAGTAAGAAAAGGACTATGGTTGCATTTATGTTAGGGAAGTCCAGAGTTACTCCTGTAAAGCAAGTTACAATCCCAAGGTTGGAACTTACAGCTGCGGTTCTTGCTGTTAGAGTGGATAGAATGCTTAAAAAGTTGGAAATTAACTTTGATTCATCAGTTTTCTGGACTGACAGCATGACTGTACTCCGATATAATCAAAATGAAACAAAGAGGTTCCTTACATTTGTTGCGAATAGATTGTCTGTCATACGAGATCTGACAGATTTTGGACAATGGAAGTGCATAAAGTCCAGTTTAAATCCAGCTGATGAAGCATCCAGGGGTCTCAGTGCTGAAGAATTTCTAATGTGTAAGAGGTGGTTTAAAGGACCTGAGTTTCTTTCAAAGGAGGCAGAGTGGCCCAAGTCCGGTGTGGAGCTGTTAATTCCTCCAAATGATCCAGAAGTCAAGGTGGATTGATTTGCCCGTAGCTTTGCCTGTCAGGTTTCGAAGAGTTCTACCAGTCAATTTCTTCACTACTTTTCTGACTTTGCAAGACTTAAAACTGCTGTAGCATGGATGCTCAGAGCAAGGAAATTCTTATGTAGCTTGTAAAGCATAGGAAGGCTTTGCAAGCATCTGCTCTTGTAGGAAATGATGTTCCAAGCACAGATGCAACTAAACTTCATGCAATACAAAAGGTAACAAAGGCCAGAATAGGTGGTAAGCTGTTGACTGTTGATGATCTCATGAGAGCAGAAACTGCTATTATTAAGTATTATCAACAAGAGAGATTTTCAGAAGAGATCACTGCATTGAAGTCAGGAGCTACTGTAAAGAGAACAAGCAGCATTTTTAGGCTGGATCCAGTTCTGGTAGATGGTCTTTTGAAAGTAGGAGGAAGACTTGCCAAAGCCACCATGCCTGAGGAAGAAATACATCCGGTTATTCTGGCCCTGTTGAAGTCAAGAAATGGCGAAGCACAGTTAAACGTTACAGGGTAATTTTCACTTGCATGGCAAGTCAGGCCGTGCATATGGAGATGGCTTATAATTTGAATACAGATTCTTGCATTAATGCTATTCGCCGTTTTTTGTGTCGTTGTGGTCAAGTTGTCCAGTTGAGATCCGATAATGGGACAAATTTTGTCGGAGCTGAGCGAGAGCTGAGGAAAGCTGTAGCTGGGTTAGACCATATCAAGATCCAGCATGCTTTATCGGAGGGACTCAAGTGGACGTTCAATCCTACTGCCGGGCCTCATGTGGGTGGAATTTGGGAGAGACTTATTCGTCTTGTAAAAAAGGTGCTGTATTCCACCGTCAGATAGCAATCTATAGATGACGAAAGCTTCCAAATGCTGTGTGAGATAGAAGCCATTCTTAACGGCCGTCCCATTACGAAATCTTGTGATGGTGTGAATGATTTTGAGGCACTTAAGCCAAATCACATTCTTCTCCTAAAATCAAAGCCTCTTATGACTCCGGGACTATTTAATGACTGAGATTTGTACATAAAGAAAAGATGGAGACAGGTACAATACTTGGCAGATCTCTTTTGGAAGCGATGGGTAAGAGAATATTTGCCATTGCTACAAGACAAAATGGATAAGGCCACGAAGAAGCTTTACAGTGTGAGACATTGTTGTCATCATGGATCCTGTAGCTCCTCGTGGCTCCTGGTTGTTGGGAAGAATAATCAAAACCTACCCTGATAAAGGCGGATTTCTCAAATCAGTCCAGCTTAAGACACAAACAGGCCAGTTGGATAGGCCTGTATCCAAAATTTGTCTATTGCTGGAAGCAGAGAACTGAAGTGCTTCTGAGTTCCTATATAAAGACATTTATGGCTCCTTTCATGTGTATGTATATATATATATATATATATATATATATATATATATATATATATATATATATATATATATATATATTAGAGGTCGACCGATCTATCGGTTTTGCCGATTAATCGGCACCGATAGTTGATTGGCCGAACTATCGGTTATCGGCAAAAACCCTTGCCGATAGTTTTTCCGGGTTGCGTTCTTTGCTGAAGTGCTCATGCTCCGCTGTCTTAGAGTAGAGGTTAAGCCACAGACCAATGTTTAATGTCAGGATTGTTACCATATATTTGTATTGATTTATAGTCATATTTTAGCCAGCAAATTTGTAGATTTAAAGACATGACATGAGAAAGCAAACTGTGTTCATTCAGCCGACAGAATCCTTCCGAGTCACAGCGCGCCATAGTTTTACATTACATCATATCTGTCCAAAATCATTGTTAATGTTCATAAAGACTTGACCCTGGGCTGGAAGATTGAGTATTGTGCATTTCAGCAAAATATTTGTATTTCTGTAGCGCTAATGTCTGTATGCTTCATATAGAACTATATTTATGTTTTAGCCTTTTCTTCAGGCCCTTAAAGCATAGGCTTGCATCTTGTTACGCACTTTATTTCACAATGCCATTTTCCTGTTCTTATTTGATTGTATATTAAAAATAAAGATAAAAAATTATACAAAACGAAATTCGTTTAAGGAGGGATTTTCCACAAATAAAAATTAACTTCAAAAATTGTGTCTGACTCTCTCCAATTCTCCCGGCGTATTTTCGTCCAATTCATACCACGTCCGACATTTACAAATAACACAAACTTCTTTCGTAATTAATATATTAAACTGAAACAAAACACAAACAAATAATATTTAAACATAAATGTAAAACAGAAAAGAAATTGTTTCTGAAATGGCTGCAATTAACGATATAGATTGTACTTTCTCTTTCCGTTTAATCTGTCTAGACTAACCTTTGCTGGGTTTTTTTATCTTTCTGGATGTAAACATTTGCCCGTTTGGTGATTAAATAAACTGTTTTCTAGATTTCTGCTTGAACTACACGCGACGCGTCTTGTGTGTGCGTGAGAGAGAAAGATACCTGCGAGTTGTCCGCGCAACGCAGCGCTGCACTTTTGTCCGGTTGAGCTGGTGTTTTTCCCGCACATTGCACGTGTGCGCGCCAGAAACGCGGCAGGCTTGCTTCCTTGCACAGAATTTGCACTGTGAGCTACGTGTGCATTGTTTGACAGTGTGAGATTTCAATCGCAGTGTTTTACTTTAGATATGCCTTCATTTCTGCCGTTTGTAATGCAGTACTATTAGATGCACTAAACTCGCGCACTGACGGACTTTCAGTTTCTCTTTGTGTCTGTTCGTCTTAAAAAGCTTGTTTGCAGATGAGGTTAAATGAACATGGATTTTCGAATACTTTCGATGTACACACAGTCAGTTATGTTTTCAGAGCAGGACAAAACATCTGATACATCGAAATAAATCTGTGCATTCGTTTGAATGCAGCCTGTTAAAGCAGCGACTGTCTGTGATCTCATCAGTAATAATCAAACGAAAAATAAAAAACAATAACTATTTTCTGTAAACTTGCCGACACTTAAATAACGCTTGTTTTAAATAAGTAAATGTTTTAAAAAAGTAGCCTGCTTATATAATAAAAAAATAAATAAAGTCAATTTTGCACAAAATAAATTTTATATAAAATGTATATGAAAATGGTGCCATGTGCATTGAAAACTGAAAATGTGACGCATGGTTATATTTAGTTAATATTGAAATTTTAAGATGGGAAATATAAACAAAAAGCATA